>NC_139707.1:32811338-32816338 GCF_964188405.1 Protomyctophum parallelum
GCATGTGTCCCTCCCTGCCTGAAGCCCATGCACAAGCCCAATATCTTCAATGGCCAACGGGGAGGGGGGGGGTTCCCCATTGGAGGAGCACTAGATAATGTTTTACATAATAAAGTAAATTAATCTCCAACCTACTGAAGGCCACAAAGGCATGGTGGAACTTAATTGGTTTAAAATTTGATTTGTTTGCCAGTGGAGCACACACGCATGCACGCACGCACGCACGCACGCACGCACGCACGCACGCACGCACGCACGCACGCACGCACGCACGCACGCACGCACACACACACACACACCACACACATAATACACACACATAATAACCCTGCATCATTCCAATGCCCAATTACCAATTTATGTCTGCAATCGCTTAAATTAATTGTCACAAAATTACTGCGGAGCAAGTCAGCCGTGAATGCATTTTTTGTGTCAGAGCAATGCAACATCAACATGTATCACTTTCATTTGTTTCAAAATCAACAACGCACGCATGCACACTCTTCAACATCTGGTCTATAATAACTGTAAGAGTGTCCAAATAGAACCAAGTATATATATATATATATATATATATATATATATATATTCAATGATTTGCACACATTTTAGTGATTTTTCTCCTATTTTTTTATAGCCAAAGTATAAATATGGCTCAAATCTAAAATGAAAGCGATGCTTTCCCAGTTTAGATGCAGGTTAAGAATCAATGTAGTGAAGGACGGTTTCTTTCTTTGGCTTCTCCTTGTCCAACGGTGCGGCTGGCCTCTCATTAATCTCTCCTCTTCTCTTCTCCTCCTCCATCCTTCCTTCTACCCCCCTCCTCTCATCCCTCCATCCTTCCTTCTACCCCCCCTCCTCTCATCCCTCCATCCTTCCTTCTACCCCCCCTCCTCTCATCCCTCCATCCTTCCTTCTACCCCCCCTCCTCTCATCCCTCCATCCTTCCTTCTACCCCCCCTCCTCTCATCCCTCCATCCTTCCTTCTACCCCCCCTCCTCTCATCCCTCCATCCTTCCTTCTACCCCTCCCTCCTCTCATCCCTCCATCCTTCCTTCTATACCCCCCCTCCTCTCATCCCTCCATCCTTCCTTCTACCCCCCCTCCTCTCATCCCTCCATCCTTCCTTCTACCCCCCTCCTCTCATCCCTCCATCCTTCCTTCTACCCCTCCCTCCTCTCATCCCTCCATCCTTCCTTCTACCCCTCCCTCCTCTCATCCCTCCATCCTTCCTTCTACCCCCCCCTCCTCTCATCCCTCCATCCTTCCTTCTACCCCTCCCTCCTCTCATCCCTCCATCCTTCCTTCTACCCCCCCTCCTCTCATCCCTCCATCCTTCCTTCTACCCCTCCCTCCTCTCATCCCTCCATCCTTCCTTCTACCCCCCTCCTCTCATCCCTCCATCCTTCCTTCTACCCCCCTCCTCTCATCCCTCCATCCTTCCTTCTACCCCTCCCTCCTCTCATCCCTCCATCCTTCCTTCTACCCCTCCCTCCTCTCATCCCTCCATCCTTCCTTCTACCCCCCCCTCCTCTCATCCCTCCATCCTTCCTTCTACCCCTCCCTCCTCTCATCCCTCCATCCTTCCTTCTACCCCCCCTCCTCTCATCCCTCCATCCTTCCTTCTACCCCTCCCTCCTCTCATCCCTCCATCCTTCCTTCTACCCCCCCCTCCTCTCATCCCTCCATCCTTCCTTCTACCCCTCCCTCCTCTCATCCCTCCATCCTTCCTTCTACCCCCCCTCCTCTCATCCCTCCATCCTTCCTTCTACCCCCCTCCTCTCATCCCTCCATCCTTCCTTCTACCCCCCCTCCTCTCATCCCTCCATCCTTCCTTCTACCCCTCCCTCCTCTCATCCCTCCATCCTTCCTTCTACCCCCCCTCCTCTCATCCCTCCATCCTTCCTTCTACCCCCTCCCTCCTCTCATCCCTCCATCCTTCCTTCTACCCCCCCTCCTCTCATTCCTCCATCCTTCCTTCTACCCCCTCCCTCCTCTCATCCCTCCATCCTTCCTTCTACCCCTCCCTCCTCTCATCCCTCCATCCTTCATTCTACCCCCCCCTCCTCTCATCCCTCCATCCTTCCCTTCTACCCCTCCCTCCTCTCATCCCTCCATCCTTCCCTTCTACCCCCCTCCTCTCATCCCTCCATCCTTCCTTCTACCCCCCCTCCTCTCATCCCTCCATCCTTCCTTCTACCCCCTCCCTCCTCTCATCCCTCCATCCTTCCTTCTACCCCCCCCTCCTCTCATCCCTCCATCCTTCCTTCTACCCCCTCCCTCCTCTCATCCCTCCATCCTTCCTTCTACCCCCTCCCTCCTCTCATCCCTCCATCCTTCCTTCTACCCCCCCCTCCTCTCATCCCTCCATCCTTCCTTCTACCCCCCTCCTCTCATCCCTCCATCCTTCCTTCTACCCCCCCCCCTCCTCTCATCCCTCCATCCTTCCTTCTACCCCCTCCCTCCTCTCATCCCTCCATCCTTCCTTCTACCCCCCCCCCCCTCCTCTCATCCCTCCATCCTTCCTTCTACCCCCCCCCCCCCCTCCTCTCATCCCTCCATCCTCCTCTGTCCTTTCAACACATCCAATTAGCTGCCGCTATGGTTCCAGTTGCCTGGAGATGTCAGGGCTGTGTGTGTGTGTGTGTGTGTGCGTGTGCGCGTGTGTGTGTGTGCGCGTGCGCGTGTGTGTGTGTGTGTGTCAGAGAGATACCGCTTGTTGTTCATGTAACTTTCGAGCCAATTAAGTGGATTGAATTGAATTGAACTGAGAGACGGACGGACGGACGGACGGACGGACGGACGGACGGACGGACGGACGGACGGACGGACGGACGGACGGACGGACGGACGGACGGACGGACGGACGGACGGACGGACGGACGGACGGACGGACAGACAGACAGACAGACAGACAGACAGACAGACAGACAGACAGACAGACAGACAGACAGACAGACAGACAGACAGACAGACAGACAGAGTGTCTTTCTGAGCATTCATGTGCGTGAGTGCATGCATGTGTGTGCATTTGCGTGTGTGTGTGTGTGTGTGTGTGTGTGTGTGTGTGTGTGTGTGTGTGTGTGTGTGTGTGGGTGTGTGGGTGTTTGTGTGTGTGTGTGTGTGTGTGTGTGTGTGTGTGTGTGTGTGTGTGTGTGTGTGTGTGTGTGTGTGTGTGTGTGTGTGTGTGTGTGTGTGTGTGTGTGTGTGTGTGCGCGCACACGTGTGTGTGTGTGTGTGTGTGCGTGTGGATGCATGCGCATGCACGTGTTTATCTGCTTCTGCGCATTCATGTGCATTTGTGTGAGATCTAATTGCCTGAGCAATTATCAGTGTGTTCCACCTGTATCTGGTGCTGCATGTTAATTCCCTGTGTGCAGAACACACAGTTCTCACACAGAAACACAGTACCCTGCTAACACACTCACATCAAATCACTAATCTACAACGTGTGTACAAGTCATTAACCACTTAAAATTTTAACCCACTTGAACCCTATACTTCAACTGACTGGGCTTCCCCAGGGGTCTGTATTGGTCTCCTCCCTTTTTCCTCAACACGAGGGAGCACGCGTGGACGTGGTGGGACCTTGGTGAGGTGGAGCGAGGTGATCTGCCTCCGGCTGAGTGTGCGTGCGTTCGTATGTGTGAATTCGTACGTTTGTACATGCGTGTGTGCGTGCGTTCGTATGTGTGAATTCGTACGTTTGTACATGCGTGTGTGCGTGCGTTCGTATGTGTGAATTCGTACGTTTGTACATGTGTGTGTGCTTGCGTTCGTGTGTCCCCGTGTGTGACCTGATAGGTGGTCGTGTTTGTGTGTCTCCTTTGTTCCTTTGTTGATGTCACTTTCCTCAAGGTCAAGGTCACTGGATGAAAGTCGTTGGGTGAGAGGTTATCGCGGTTGCTCAAGGGGGCCCAGACTTTCGACCTCTGACCTTTGTATTGCAGACCAATGTCATTGATTTATTCTCAATGTAATTCACACATATGAGCCAATCACAGCACAGAGCACAGGTCGTTATATATAGTGGATGACGATCCACTAGACTAGAGCAATGGTTCTCAAAGTGGGGTCCGGGGACCCCCAGGGGTCCTCGAGGGGCTTCCAGGGGTCCCAAGCTAAATGTGTTAGTATAGCATTGAAATCAGTTTTAGCCGATTTTTCCATAGATATACTTAAGAAAGCTCACCTGCACTCTGGCCAATGGAGAGCGATGTTGCTACGTGGCGGCCATTTTACAGAGGGGCAGCATAACATTGTGTCTATGGGCATGTACTTTTTAAATAACCATAACTTGCTCAATTTTCAACCGATTTTCAAACAGTTGGTTTGTTAAGGTCAGAGACGTCCGCATACTTATATGCTTTTATAAGACATTCATATAAAAAACTAAATGAAGCAGATAAGCGTCCTGAATCATAGCCACGTTGAGTGGTTATTCTTTGACAGACAAACCCTTGTATGATGTACGATGATAAGAGCACCCCTCACATCACACAAGTGTGATTTTTTTCTTTCTCATAGCTGCTCTGCTTTATTTTTTATAAAGTTTTTATGAAGAGTGACAGGGAAGGCAGGAGAGAGGCGAAGGGAGGTGGTGACTGTTAAGTTAACACTGAGCTGATGGGGAGACTATTATTGTAATGGGGTTGACCGGAAGGGGTTGTTGTTATGGTGCAGGTTGAATGGCAGAGTGTCAGAGAATAAACTTGCGTTAAAAAATGTCACCTATACCTCTAAATGACTCCGACCCTGAAACCCATGGATAAGCAGTCTGCCGTATTTTAGCAAGAACGAATAACTCTGGCCTTCTATAAACGTCAATGCCATTGTTCAATATATACTGAAAAAATCCTTGATCCCTTAACTGTAGGCCTTTCTCCAAGATAGACTAGAGAGTCAAACGTTTTGTGTCTGTTCAGGAAGAGTATATTGCACAGATTGCTCTTCCAAAAAGCATTTTAAATGCATTTAGATGTTACCCCAGCCCTGACACA
>NC_139707.1:32821338-32856338 GCF_964188405.1 Protomyctophum parallelum
GCGACGGGCCTTTGGCAGACAGATTAAGGACACTATCGCAGCATCGAGGCCTGTCTACACACACACCCTGCCAGTGGAGATAGATGAAACCCTTCTCTCACTTTATCTGTCTCCCCAATCCTTCTGTCTCGCAGACTGATGTGCCATAGGCCCGCATCCCGCGGTCAAATAGAGGTCATATACTGTATGAGCCCATGGCAAAGCAGTTTGGATTTAATTTTAACTTTGAAAATGCCTGGGCAGAATAAAACATTGTTTCACGTAGGCTACAATGGCCTTGACTGGACTAAAACAAAATCTGGGACACAATGATAACTGTAGGGCAGGTATTTCACTATTGAACATTGCAAAGTAAACTCCTCAATGCTTATTGTTTGCATGCACACTTTATCCATTTGAACTTAAAAAAAACCCAATCCAATTCACCTATAAATATTATCGGTTGTGTTAGCTGTCAAAGAGGTTTGTGACACCAAAGTATATTTCACATGTTTACTGGTTTATTTCTCCTTTCACCATGGCTGTTTGGGTTGGAGCATGGACTGAGTGAATGCTGTGCACTTAATGACGTTTGTGTGGACTGAATGAGGGCTTATAAGGACACACCCGGTCATTGGTCAATGAGTTAAGTAAGTGGTGATGGCAAACACCTGTCGGTCACTAGTGATGCAGATTTAATTGATTGCAGAATAGGTACAGTCCAAGGAAGGTGCATTTTCAATTCATCAGAACATTTAAATGAAAGACATACAAATATACACTTCTATGCAAAACAAATATATATTTATATATACAGTATATATATATAAATAATTAAATATATATTAAAAAAAAACATCTAATACACAGTTAGAACAAAGGGAATCCGTAGAGGAGGGCCCGTACGCTCTTTGAGAGCGGTTTTGAAGGAGGCTCGGGATTCACATTTCTTAACGGCTGTTGGGTGGGCATTCCACATTTTAGTGGCAACAGAACGAGATGAATTTAACCCCTTATTTGAGCCGAATCTGCATTGAATGTGGTTTGTTGAACTCCCTCTGGTGTTGTGATCGTGGACTTCGTTGACATTAAGAAAGTAAAAAGGCCTGCTTTAGACTGCAGTCACATCAAGTCAAATCCGATTCAGTGACGATTATGTTGTACACTAGTAAAATACAATATTACTTGTTCAGCTACAGTGGTAAGAGGTGCTCTCCCTTATGTCTTCTATTGAGAAACGTAGACCCTGTGTTTGGTATAGGAAGGAATGTGGCATGACAAGTATTACTGCCTGACGCTCAAAGTACAATATCTCCCATGCCAAGTGTAGCCTACATTACATTGAAGCTCACTGGTAGCCTACAACTGTTATCATCCATGTAGGACCTGGGTTAGAAGACCATAAACCCTATAGATTGTACTAAATATTCAGGGACGGCTCCAGGGGCCCCCCTAAGCCCCCCCTCCAAACAAGCCCAATTGACTGACTTCGATGTAAACCAAGATGCATTAGCCCCCCCTCTAAAAAGCCAGCACCCCCATAGCACCCCCAGCCACGATTTCCTGTGTAACAGTGTAAGGAGAATCAGTTCATCTAGCCAGATGAAGCTAATCTCCTATAATGGCTATACTGTCTTTCTTTCTTCAAGTCTTATTTTGTTGTTGTCACTTTCTGAATGGCATGTTGATTTGGGACTGCAGTCAGTGGCCAGCGACCACCTCAGTGGCCTTGTGGTTAGACACTGCCCTGAGATTGGGAGGTAGAAGTTCAATTACCAAATAACACCAAAACCAAAACGAAAATGGCACCCAATGACTCCTTGCTTGGTACTCAGCAGTGCACTCCCTGTGGGGGGTATGGAACGCATGTGTCGAATTTGAAGCCGGTGGGGCGAACAGTTCTCGTGTTACATGCATTACAGCCGTACACACGTACAGACAGACAGAAGTACAGAGACGTGGTACATTTATAGATAGATAAAAATAAAACAAATAAATCATGAGACACAGAAGTGGCTAATTATGTCCTGTACAGGTAGCCAACAGTAGCAATCACTGCATTACCGCACACACAGGACAGATATGTCTTTCTCCCACCTAATTACTGCCTAATGACCCAATTAGTTATTTGATTACATCTTTCAAACTGGCCATCAGGACAGTGTGGCTTTGGACTATACAGCATATGACAGCTGGGTCATGGACAACACAGCAACAGCACTAATTAAAAACTGGAAGCCATAGATATTCATGACCAGTGTCTTAATTTGTAATAAAAACCTAAATGGCCAGTAATGTCGAAATTAAAAGGCCTTTTGTTATAGTTATAGGATGGCGGTTCTCGATGTGCCCACGGCTCCGACACATTTTTCCGTCTGTCTAACTGGTCATTATCCAGGAATAATGTGCAACTATGCAGCACCCCACAGTGGAAGTCATTTTGGAGCCAATATAGGAGCTGTATTATTCACTTTTCTGTGAGCAAGGGTTCATAAGGCATGAGTGCTGCACGATGAAATACTACTCTGAGAGTGTGTGGACCCAAATGGGCCTGAACGGGTCCATTTGGGTCCATACACTAGCTGAGAGAGTAGAATTTGTGTGAACAAGGGTTCATGAGTGCAGAGTGCTGCACAGTACAAGTTTATATGGACCCAAATGGGCAGATTTGGGTCGAGGAAAGAAATACAATTTTAGAATCAATTATTATTACGACACCATTATTTCAGTTGAGATCTTCAATATATTTAGTGAAGAGATACTGTAGTAAGTTTTCCCACTGCCTGTAAAACTCCACACCCCATGTCTAATTTAGTTAAATTGTCCTGACATAATCAATTTTTTTAAGTAAAAAGTCCTGCATTTTAAATGTTAAAAGTTATTTGGTATAATAAGATACCAGTACTTACATACAATAAATGTATTCAGTATCCACAATGGCCCATTGCACAATCATAATTGGATTGTAATTAGTAATGCATTAATGTGTTAATCACAATTAATGTTGCCGCTGGTAAAGACGGGGCTGATTCTAATGACTTTGCTGCTGGGTAGCATAACTTACACAGCCATTTATCAGTTATCTGCTAAGTTATAGACCTGGACTTTAATCCTTTTAGGGGCAAGGCCACATATTTGAGTCCATTGAAACAATTAATAGAATGTAAGGGTTAAGGATGATTTTAAATATGTAGTTTGAATATGTAGACATATGTTGACATTTAATATGTCTGCAGTGGAATACATACATTTGCTTTTTACTGTCTATGGTACACTTACATTCCATTCGATCTGGGATGAAGTCAATAAAATGACACACAGAACAAGACGGCAGGCAAACATGAGCAGATTCTACCATTTATTACACATATTACATTCTTAAATAAAAATGCTCCACTTAAACAGTTCTTGCATAGATATCTTACAATACCAATTTAAAAAAGGAATTATGAAACAGACCAGTAACAAAAATAAATTTTCTTCTTCCTTAATAAAGAACATTACCGTACTAACATCATATAATACAAATCATATTTTTAAACACTTTGTACAGCAAAAGATAGGAAGGTCAAAGAAAGAGAGAGAGAACCCGGAAATAAAAATAGCTCAACTTAAAAAAGTGACTGTGGTGATTTGCGGTTGGTCGTTGGGGGATACAGAAATTGAGGGTGGGCTAAAGCCTGGATTGTACTTAGTTGCTTGCAGGTATCGCTCACAGCTAAATATAAATTAGGCGAAACATGGAAACATGAGTTAAACATGACCTTTGTTTCATGTATGATCTCACCTACCAGAGGTATTATGAGAAAGGAAAATGGAATGGTAACAGGGATTTGCCTTCTATCATAATTCGACGATCGCATGGCGATCCCCTTAAAAGTTGTGGCTCAAATTCTAGTGCACGCAGGAGAAAGCTACTGTACATGAAACAAGGTGCGAAATATCTTCTTTTTTTTTAGGGACCACTAGTGCACAAAGTGGAGTGCAATGAGAGTGTAAGGGTTTTACATGTCCAAATTCGACTGTCAGAAATGGAAACACCTGCAGTAATGGGGGCAAGTCAAGTTTCAAAATACAAAACAAAAAAGCAACAAAGCTGTGACAAGTCGGCGCTGCAGTAGATGGAGCTATAGATGTGTAACACTGGATTCACACCCATGTCGGCATGTTGGTGTTGATTGATTTCGTAATCAATCTGATTTTGTAGTTTGTTTTCCAGCTCAGGTTAAAAACTACAGCAGATTAATAACATGGCAGACTAGTAAACAACACAGCTGCACCTAAAACGATTGCGAGTGTGTAGAGCCAAAAGCATGGTAGACAATATTGACACACACCTAAAATCCAGCAAAATGTACAAATCTGTACGAATCAACGGGGCCCTAATCCAGAAAAGGTTGAGAACCAGAGTTTGGATGCTGCCATCTGATCAGGAAAATAAATAAATCACAATGGTTGTACTGTATATCTGTGATCTGTGAGGATGTTTGGCCCTAATGTCTTGTACTGTAATCAGTTGGATATAGTGGGGATGAAGTGGAATGAGGATTGAGGAGTGACATAAACATGGAGAGAGGGAAGAGAGATAATGTAAATCCCATATTGACATATCAAGCATGAACAAACACAGACACGGACAGACTCACTCCAGGATGCTACCGAAGTAAAGTAATCCAAACGCGAACCAGGACATGATTGAATGTGATCTTGCTAAGCGGTGATATCTTCGCACACAAAACAGATCGACACAAAAGCATTTGTCATCACTTTGGAGGTTCAGTCAAGTTGTATCAAAACAAATTGATATGGAAATAAAGACCTAAATATCTTGATTCTTGGTGAGCAAAACAGCATCCTGGAAAGTGTAACACAAATGTTCAGTGGATATCTGACAGTGTTGCAGGCTATGCTAGCGGTGTGTGCACATGGCAAGTGCATTGACTAAATATGTGTGTAGTAGTGACATGGTTTGAGAGAACAAAAGCAGATGTCAGGAAAACATCGGAAAGTCAAAAAAGTTTCTGGGCTGGAGATGCTGGCTGGGGACTCAGCGCTGATGTTTTGTCTCCACTCCGAACTGTTTGCGTTTCGTTCTGTACGTACATACGTACAAACGAGGTTTTGTCGACATACAGTTAGCTATGTACAAAGCTGCCAGAAGTAACAATGCTACCTCAGTGATATATGGTGGACACCTGAGGAAACTGAAGTTTGGACCTCTGAAGAAGTGTCAGAAGTCCAAGGAGGGTGGTGCGGTGGAGGGCCGACGATGTGGTCTCACAGTGAGGCGTGCTATCCTCGTACTGCTGTACTGCCATCTAATCCAGTGTTGGTCAACATTTTTCATTTCTACGAGGCCCCAAGTTTGATATGCATCAGGGTGTTTACAGTATAGGCTACTGTATAACTCTGACAGTGTACACATGGAACCAAAAGGACCCTTATACCGTTCCGTTTGGTTCCATTTGTACACTCAGAGTTACAGACACATGAAGGTCCATTTGGACCCATGGTCGTCCCCGGATCCGACGTTGAGAAACAGTGGGCTAATTGAGGCAAACATCGAAGCGGTTTGCGTTAGGTGGTACGTAGCAGTTAGCAGTGGCCTCAAAATCCTTGGTTCTTAAATCTTCAACAGTTAAACATACCTATAACCATTAGACTTTTAAAATATGAGACTTCACTGTAGTATCTGCACTGTGCTAAGAGGCTAACCTAAACTAAAGCTACTTCAGTCCTCCTGGTAAGCTGCCAGCCCTGTGGTAAAACCGGGCACTCTAAAAACAAGGGGGGAAAAAGACTGACTGTTATTTTACACTGGTGAGCAACAACGATGTTTGGCTGGAGTAGCTAGGCCAACGATTGCAATGTTATCAAGTGTTAAGGTTGGGCTAGGGGGCAAGAACGCAATAAAGGTTTAATGGGGCGTGCGGTTATAAAACAATTCCCTCTCCACGCCTTCCAATCCATCACTCCCTTTTCCGCCTCTCTGCCGCTCGTTTCTCTCTCAGTCTCATTCGCAGGAGTTTAACTTGCAAATCGGCAAATCTTTGGGCAAAGTGTATATAAGTGTGCATTCAGCGCTCCTGCAGTTGATTGTGCATGGACAACTGCTGCGGGACACAGAGATTAGGAGAGAGGGATGAAGGAGAGATGGAACGAGGGATGAATGGAGAGCTGGAAGGCTCATCAGAGTGGCACTCAGTGGGGGGGGGGGGCAGAGCTGGAAAAGCTATACACAGCTATACACGTAACCCGGAGAGTTCATTTAACCACTTAAACCCCATACATTGTTAAGCGGAGTTCCTCTGGGCTCTATACTAGTAACCTTTATGTTTTCACTCAATCGACAACCTCACAAACTGTCGCAACGCGACGTGTTGTGAGCATCTATGTGTCCCCATATTTTGTGTAGCGGGGTGGGAAAAAGAGGGGACCAAGTACAGAGCCATGGGGCTCCAGGATCAACAAAGTATTGTAGAGTTTAAGTGGTTAAGTCTGAAAGTCTTTCAAGTCAATTAAACTATGTCTTTTTACGGCATAGAGTATTTTTTTCCCAGGTGAATGAAATTCAGTAATTCATGAGAGAAAATAGAAGGGGTCATTTAATATTTGGAATTTCCACTCGCTTATTCTTTTCATTCTTTCATCCTCCAAAAATATGTCTTTTTAAGTTTTAAGTCCTTTATTTATTTATTTATTTTTAATTATTTTTAATTTCTTTACAAATAATAAATATATATGCACCATTTCTTCTTTCCTGGGACTTTTTCGTTCTGCTAACGGCCTGTTCTGTTTGTTCTGTCACAGAGTTAATGCCCGCCCGGGCGAGAAGAACCACTGGAACCATTTTGGCTCGGGGTACCTTGTTGTTGTGGGTTTTTCCCCCTTCCAGACTGCTAAGTCACCCATGGCTACTGTATCTAATTAATGGCAACGTGACTGAAGCGCCTGGGGCCCATGAGGGGGGGGCACCTCCATGACAGCCAACATGTGAAAAAAGGGGGAGTAAAATGACGTGCACGAGATCTCTCAGCGGGATTGTTTAGAACACGTGTGTTACTGTGGGCTAGCTAGCTACGGGGAGCAATAGCTTTGGCTATCTATTTCTCACAGGTAGCTGCTGGTAGCATGCAGCAAATTGCCTTTTGTTTAACCACTTCAAACGTATAAAATACAGGGCTTAAGTGGTTAAATAAACTATTCTGATGTAGGACTATACCTTTGTCTGTCATAAATGAGAATGTGAATAAACCTTCACCGTGTCTGTGTGTGTGTGTGTGTGTGTGTGTGTGTGTGTGTGTGTGTGTGTGTGTGTGTGTGTGTGTGTGTGTGTGTGTGTGTGTGTGCGTGCGTGAACGCACATGCGTTTGCATGGCACATGATCAGAATCCTGCCCCCATAATGAATGAGTGTCAAGTCAAAGTCAAAACCAAACCTAATGAATCCAAAATGTACAGCGAAAAAGAAAGACACCGTCAGTCATACAGTACCACAATCACCCACACGGCACGCACTCCAAGCTGTTGTCATGTTCAACCGGTACCTCTCCCAAAACGTGCATCAGGGTGGGACACGGACATGCACACGCACGGTCGCACACACGCACACGCACACGCACACACGCGCACACTCGCCATCAAAAAAACCTCCCAAAAGTGCCTTGAACGCCTCCCTTCATGATTGTACTCCCTTGTATTGAGGAGCTGACTTTGCACACACCCATTGTATATCTTAACTTTGGGCATGCCTTTAGTTTGTATCATCCATGAAGTCAAACAGAAAAATAACACAACTATACACATGTAAAATCTACAGTGTTCACTTAAAGCTGCAATCCATAACCTTTGTGTGTGTGTGTGTGTGTGTGTGTGTGTGTGTGTGTGTGTGTGTGTGTGTGTGTGTGTGTGTGTGTGTGTGTGTGTGTGTGTGTGCGCGTGTGTGCGTGAATAAAACATTATTTTGACCAAACGATCGATCAGTGGTTCACTGTGTAAGTCCAGGTGTGTATTTGCTAGTCGGTATAGAAAGGTTTGGTGCTTACACAGCGGAACCCGGGTTCGAATCCAAGACATAGTAACACAGTAATAGTTCAGACTGCAGCTTTAACTCTGGAAGTGTACAAAGAAAAATTATAAACGGTCCCAAGAGGGCTTTCAGAGTTGAATAAACACTGGATCTTTACCTCTGTATCTAATCCAGCTTCTGGGAGAAATAAATAAATAAGAAACGGTGAACCCAAAGAAGAGACAAGAGGAACATTGGATTCATCTTAATCTCTGGTTTGTTTCACGCTGTATTTAGCAGAGAGATAGAGATAGAGAGAGGTTTAGTGTCTGTAGAAGAGAGAAAGCTGCCTCCAGTTGTTCATATAGTACAGTATAAGCCTGGCTGTGGAAGACGGTCTCCTTGGTCATTCTGCTGACTAAGGAGACCCTACCCGGGGATAAAGGGCCACTTCCATGCTGTAGGATTGTTCTGAGCTGCACTGCAGACAGATCCCCCTGAGGGTGGGGTTGGGGTTCATCAAAACAGAAGCGGGCTCGGCCCGCTGGCATGAACATTCACCTCATAAACCCTATGCTTAGTTGACCAGATTCCCAAGGGATCTCTCAATACAAGGCCTCAGGTGAAAGTAGCCAACCTGCAAGCTGGAACCTGGTACCAGCTTATAGCTCTGCTATTTTCGCCAGTGTTAACCCCCGAATAGGCTCTGTGCATGACTGTAGTCTTGGGTTTCCCAGAAGGTGGAATACCCATTTCCTGTTCCAGGTTCGTTTCCCCCATGCCTTGGTTTGATTGGGCTCAGTAGCATCAAAAGTATCAAAAGAGCCCATGAAATCAGTCAATCAAATGAAGCCTTGGGGGAAATGACCAGGAACAGGACATGGGTATCTCACTTGCTGGAAACCAGGGGAGGCACGGAATGCACACAGCCTAATATAATAGGGTTGCTATAGGGTTCAAGTGCCCTCTCACCAACCGCTAGTAGTGAATTCAAGGTGTGGCGGTGGATGGATGCATGGTGACATAGTGACAGCATGGGACAACCTCAGACCAAATGGTAAAGTTGTGACGTCCACCTCAATTTACAACATCCCCATAACCCTGCCCACACTGGAATGCAGAATTGCCGTGGTCAAACCCAGGACGTAGAGAGGGCAAAGACTCTGCTTAAGAAAATGCTAAAACAAGAACAGAGGCGCAACCGCCTGAAGCGGGGTCGGTCCACCAGACGTAGTGGCGAGTGAGCCGCAGGCTTCGCAATGTCCGCCGCGCCTCTCGTGGCTCCGCTTCAGCCAAATCCCCCCTCCCTTTTCTTCCCTCATTTTTTTTAGGTGCGCTAGCCCCTCCTATATTCAGTTTTAGTGAATATAGGAAACTTCGCCCTACACAAACATTACATTCCTATTGACAATGAATCGAGAATTTTACATCATAGTGTCTTAGCAAATCGGCTTAGTGTCTATTTTTGTTCTACACAAACATTAAATTCCTATCGACAATGAATGGAGAATTTTACGTCATAGTGTCTGAGCAAATAGGTTTAGTGTCTATTTTACGTCATGATGATGTACGATGATAAGAGCGCCCCTCACTTCACATGGGTGTGATTTTGTTCTTATAAAAACGGGAACGATAGGAACTATGCACAAAATCGAAATTCAGCCACTTTTTATGTCATGTAAAAAGCTCATTCTGATTCTTCTGATCAGCATGATCAAGGCGGGTACCCTCGAAACCAAATAGTGCCATTATGGTCAAATCTGTCCCCAGCCGTCAACCATTATGACACCAGTGTGGGAATGTGTTGTTGATGATGATGGTGGTTTGGTTTGGTTTGGTGCGGTTTGGTGGTGAAGCCCTGATTGCAAGGCTATGTTTTTCCTGCAGTTGATTGCAACCATACAGCAAGGCCTTGTGGACGCGGGCGCTCAATATATTTCTGAACTCGGATGGAGCTCGTTTCTCACTTCAAAGTGTTCTGTTCGCTTCGTTGTGCTCTCCAGTCAAGAGCGAGGATAGGTGTTTTTATTTGTCTTTCTTCCCGACTAAACAACAGCTAAAATCCTACTGGAAAAAAAAAGATTTGGGAGCAGAAGAAATAACTCTGGGAAGCAGTGTGTGTGTGTGTGTGTGTGTGTGTGTGTGTGTGTGTGTGTGCGTGCGTGCGTGTGTGTGTATGTGTGATAGATGCCGCCATGCAGTGACTGTTCATTAACTTGATAAGTATTTTCCTACGTTTATTTTATTTTTTTCTTCGTTTTTTTGTTTTGTCTTATCTCAGAAAAGCCATGAGCAAATAAAATGGTGTGTGCGTGCATATGCGTATGTGTGCTTGCGTGTGCGTGCATATGCGCCTGTGTGTTTGCGTGAGAGCTTAGGTGCAGGTGTGTGTGTGTGTGTGTGTGTGTGTGCGTGCATGTGTTTGTTTGTGTGTGAATGCATGAGTATGCAAGTGAGTGCTTAAGAGTGAGACAGCATTGTTTTTGTGTATTGTCTTTTTAGTCTTTTTATGATTTTTTTTGTCATTTGCATTGTTTTTTTAAGTATTTTACATCTGTAGAGTAAAAAAAAAAAACACAGTTAACATTGAAAAAGTCAGTGCAGACCATGGATTACGAAACAGGCAAGTTCGATCGGGACTGAAGTTGACCGTTCTGTCCATTCTGATTGGCGTCTAAGTCCTGTCCAGCCAATGAACTCCATTGTTTTCCAACCTGGGGGACGGAGGGGAGGTCTAGTTACACTTCCCTCTTCCATGACCCTCCCGCTGCTCCCCCCCCCCCCCCTCCCCGCCCCACACACACACACACACACACACTGTCCAGGGTGAACAGAATGCATTCCAGAATCAACACAAAGTCAAACCAGGTTCCAGTTAATTTTTTTCCTCCACCAGCTTTCTGGCATGGCAGGCTGGCTGGCTGGCTTTGGTAGGGCCACTGAGGATCATGCCAAGGGCTGTGTGTGTTTGTGTTTGTGCGTGTGTGTGTGTGCGTGTTTGTGTGCGTGCGTGCGTGTGTATTACTGTATTACAGCACTTGTGAGGGTCAAATGTTCGAGTAGAATTTGAGTAGAATTTGTCTCTAAATGTTATGATGAATTGAAAAAGGTGGACCCTCTTGTAAACAAGTCTAGTGCTTTATTGGTCGTCCACTCACAGTTAACAGTTTTTTGTATTGAGTTATGCTTGAAATGTACTGTAATTCTGCAAACTGTTAATAAATACGTCAATAAATTAATCAATCAAAACTGTATCTGATTTATAGAGTTGGACTTGAAATTCAAAAGATTCCGGTTGGGGTTAGGATTAGCATTTAGAGGTCTGTTAGGGTTGGAGTTATGGGTATTCCTATGTTCTGTAGTTGCGTGCAGAGAATAGCTGATTGAAACATGTGTTCCAGTGAGCTTGTAGATCAATTTATCAGAAAATGTTTGCTATTGCATTCTCAAATTGTGATGTCCTCACAAGTACAGTAATTAATAGCCTACTGTGTGTGTGTGTGTGTGTGTGTGTGTGTGTGTGTGTGTGTGTGTGTGTGTGTGCGTGCATGCGTGCGTGTGTGCTTGTGTGCGTGCGTGTGGTTTTTCAGCTGGATTTGGACTGCATGGCAGAAGGAGCAGAATGAAAAACAGAAGGCCCTTTTCTCTCTCCCCTTTCATTTCAGGCCAACAATACGATTCATTTTTTTCTCTCTCTCTCTCTTGTAGAGTTTCATATGATTTCCTGGGTTTTGTTCGTTTTTCCATCATCTGCAGATAGTGCCAGCAGGGGTTAAATTCTGTTGTTTCCCATATTTGTTTTTATTATTTTGTCTATTTGTCTATTTGTCGAAAGCATCAGGTTTTCAGTTCCTTTTTCTTCCAAATTGTCATTCATGTGAATCTTTTAAGACATTTTCATCAAAGAGAAGAAAGAACAATCTGTCATTCTTAACGATAATTATAGCAATTATTTGTCTTTTCTGTAGAAAAGAAAACAAAGGCAAGAAAGTGTCGCTGCGCATTTCAAAAATGTTCTTGGCGTCGCCGCGTGGCCCACGGAGGTGGCAGGCGCTTTTCCTTTTTAAGTGAAGGTGAGAGATACAAGCATCCTGCCCGAGGTCAGGCTGAGAGCTGCGTCTCCTGGCTGTCACCACGGCAGGCTGGGGCCGTCCAAATGGAAAGCTGGGCTCGTCCAGAAAACGGGACGCACGCTGATCCCGAGGCGGTTAGAACAGCAGCCATCTTGGAGGTCATTCCTACAGTCTCTCCTGCAGATTTTGGCATTGTTGTTTTCACACAGATTTCTGAGGTTGACATAATTATTATTTTTGTTGCCATTTCAACTGTGGCAGGTGGTGGCTTGTTTGCGTCGCGTTCTTGTGACAAACAACAGAAAACCGGTTAAATGATCTTGCTTCCAAACAGTCGCCGTTTCTTCGAAAAGCGCTGATATTTGGATACTGAAGCTGAGCAGGTCTTGTGATCGAAGTTGTTAGTTTTATGGTAAAAAACTAAAAGAAAGAAAACTACCAAAATGTTCATGTACAGAGATACAGACAAACAGCGGTTAAGTATATTGGTTTGGCAGTGTCCGAAGCCCTAAATTGGGTCTAACTGTGATGAATGATGACGCAATCAAAGAAGAGATTAATAACAAATACGTTTGTTTCTACTGTAAAGTTGTGAGTTGTGGTAATCTGAAAATAAAAACATCATCTAAGCGCGCTCCTCTCCACGTTCACTGCATGTCCTTCCTTGAAACTTCCCCCCTCCGTCCCATTGCTGTTGGTATATAGCGCTATAGGTCCCATTGCTGTTGGTATATAGCGCTATAGGTTCCATTGCTGTTGGTATATAGCGCTATAGGTTCCATTGCTGTTGGTATATAGCGCTATAGGTTCCATTGCTGTTGGTATATAGCGCTATAGGTTCCATTGCTGTTGGTATATAGCGCTATAGGTCCCATTGCTGTTGGTATATAGCGCTATAGGTTCCATTGCTGTTGGTATATAGCGCTATAGGTTCCATTGCTGTTGGTATATAGCGCTATAGGTTCCATTGCTGTTGGTATATAGCGCTATAGGTTCCATTGCTGTTGGTATATAGCGCTATAGGTTCCATTGCTGTTGGTATATAGCGCTATAGGTTCCATTGCTGTTGGTATATAGCGCTATAGGTTCCATTGCTGTTGGTATATAGCGCTATAGGTTCCATTGCTGTTGGTATATAGCGCTATAGGTTCCATTGCTGTTGGTATATAGCGCTATAGGTTCCATTGCTGTTGGTATATAGCGCTATAGGTTCCATTGCTGTTGGTATATAGCGCTATAGGTTCCATTGCTGTTGGTATATAGTGCTATAGGTTCCATTGCTGTTGGTATATAGCGCTATAGGTTCCATCTCCTATAGCGGATAGGTGGAGGTGCTCCGGTTCGGAAGGCGGTGTTTGTGGACGGGGGCGAGACCGGGCAGATCGAGGCCGGCGCATGGTCGTTCAGTGGTTCTATCCCCTCTCTCTCCTGCCTCTCTCTCTCTCTCTCTCTCCCTCTCTCCGGCGCCCTCTCCTCCTTCACCTCCTCTTCAGATGTGCCTCTTCATGTGCAGAGCCAAGTGGTCCGACCTGGAGAAACACCTGCAGAGAGAGAGAGAGAGACACACAGAGGTTTAATATTAGGACATAGTTGTCCTGGGCCGTGGCTCAGCTTCGAGTCCCGATCCCGACGAACTTTGCTGTGTGTCCTCCCCCCATCTCTCTCCCCCCTTTCCTGTCTACTTACCTGTCAAAAAATATTAGGACAGTTAATATCCACTACGTACATAACTACGATTATACCATCGCCGTCAGGTGGATTCCAAAAGTGGTACTTTTCAGGAACGGGATTTATTTTTGATAATAACCTGTGTTCAAATGGATCCAATGTAGATATTACTTACTCACAAGCTCTTGTTAATACTTTTCATTGGTTCAATATTCATGAAACCCACAGACAATTTCACTTTCACTTAAAAGAACAATCGGAAATACCCTTTGGAAGTGTGCTTTAGTACGTGTGCAAATGTGCTTATTTACTCCCCCCCCCCCCCCCCCCCCCCCGCAGACAGGGAAAACGTCCAACGTGGCTACAGTTCAAGGCCACCCGTCCATCACTGTGTGATGTAGACCCTCAGCGAGGTAAAATAGCACAACGGTAGAAAGTGCAGAGAAGCTCATTTGCTAGTCACCATCTGGAGACGTGACAGCATGTGAGAGTCGCCTGTGGCCGTTTTATTCCTGCCGCCAATCCATTCACCTCGCCCGGTCGGTTACTGCCACCGATAACGTGAGCCAGACATAAAGCCTGGGCACTGGGCCCACATACAACGTGTGATCTACGACATGCCAGGGGACGACTAGCTTTGTTTTCACTACGGCATCGCAAGGAGGATTATCGCATTTAAAAGCTGAACGTCCCGCAATAAAAAACTATCAAGAAACGCTGTGGAAAAAAAAGGAAAAAAAAGAACATGGGTGAGTATGAAATGGGGAATAAAAAATTAAATTTGCCAGAGGCTCGATTCATTATTAATTGGGTCCAGGAGAGAGCTGTGTGTGTGTGTGTGTGTGTGTGTGTGTGTGTGTGTGTGTGTGTGTGTGTGTGTGTGTGTGTGAGGGTGTGTGTGTGTGTGTGTGTGTGTGTGTGTGTGTGTGTGTGTGTGCCTCTGTGTCCATCCACAGCACACACCAGAAGACAGACTGCTGTTGTAAGCGGTGTGGTGAAGGCAGACAGCGGCAGAAGGAACAAACAGCACATTGAGACTCGAGCAGAGAGATGAGTTGGTCATGTGATCTGTTTTATGTGTCTCAGACACTTTATTTGCTTTGCTTTCCTCCGCCATGTGCTGCTAGCAAGCAAGCTAGCTGACACGCTCCTCCACTCTTCAATACACACTCTCCTATTCGTCGTTCCCAAACTTTTCAGCTCAAGACCCCCCCAAAAAATAGAAATTAGCAGATATACAAGCTCACAAGGTGTCGCTTTGTGCCGCGTTGTGATCTTGGGGTTTGAAACACGTAATCACATGGGGAATCGCGCAGCAACAAACAGCTCACACTGTACCATCTCCTGTTTTCACTATACAAACCATCTAGGGTGGCCAACTAGGGTGGCAATTGAAATCACAGACACCCGGTCACATGTCCCTTAATTCTAATTTTTTTTATAAAAAAAGTAAGCCCAGAAAAAGTACTGTATATTATGTACAGTTTTTGTATTATATTAACAACCTGAATTATATTAGCCTATATGTACAGTAGCGGTTTGAACTTGTCATTGATGGATTCCCATATACAAGGAACAAAGTGTGTCACTTATCAGTTCAATAAGAGACACTTCTTCTTTTAGTTCCCAAATAAGGGACGATTCCCTATTTCAAGGGATGGTTGGCACACCCAACTACAGGTTATATTCAGCTTGAGCTTTCAGCATGCTACGTAAGTCAGACCGATTGGTGTGTGTTTGTGTGTGTGTGTGTGTGTGTGTGTGTGTGTGTGTGTGTGTGTGTGTGTGTGTCAGGGGACGGTGGAGGGCCGGACAGATGGCCCTGCGAGTCAGCGTGTCACCGTCAGGGGCCTCGCCACACCAGCTGGCACACTCCTGACACCCCCACCCCCACAACACACCCCCTCACACCCCCTACAATACATTAATCAAAAGTAACTATTGTAAAAAGTACAAAATTTGCCTCTGACATCTGCCTACAGTATATGTAATGGAGTAGAAGAGTAGAAGTATAAAGAATAATTGATAATCTCCTTCGCTTCCTTTCTCCTTTGACCCCCAAATGAGCCCCCCTCCCCTCTCTCTGTCTTCCGTCTTTCTCATTCATGCCCAATAGGGGCTCCCTGCTTGATTTGGGAGGATTAATGACACACCGGTGTGCGTGCATGCAAAAATGTACAAGTAAAGGGTTCCAGTACTATTGATGTGATTTTTTACACGGTCCAAAAGTACAAACAATAATCTGCTTAGAGTTGGTTTTGTCCCAAGAAAGAAAAGAAGCAGCTCACATTGCATTGACTTCATATGAACTTGTAGTTCTACTATTTATATTTCCCAATCAGTTTGAAAGTGATGTGTCACGGTTTGCAGGTGTTAGGACCCAAGTGCAGGAAACTCAAACAAAGGCAGAACAAGAAGATCACATAAACTTGACTTTACTTGGAAATGACATAGTATAAGAGAAGTACATACCACTGAACTTAAACCTGACACTAACTTAAGATCCAACACTGAACAAACACAAGGCAGAGTTTAATAGTCACTGAAGCTCATCACCCAACCTGGCTCAGCTGGTCCCCACAGGTGATGGCACACAGGGCAATCAGAAGTCAGAGGAGCAGGGACTTGGGAGAGACAGAGGAAAAAATCTGTTCAACCAGGAGATGCTAAACCACTCCAGACAGTTGAGATGGGCCTTTTATCACATGGAATGGAATGACTCAATTACAGTTGAGACTCTGTTAGCAAGGCACGCACGCACGCACGCACGCACGCACGCACCACGCACGCACGCACGCACGCACACACACACACACACACACACACACACACACACCAAAGGATGCTGAGGATAGAGCTCTATTTGATGACACAGAAGAGTCCATGACAATTCACTGGTGCTAAGAAATAAAGCACCAGTTCTTTCTTTCTTTCTTTGTACATTAGTGTACTACTGTGTACAGTGTGTGAATACTCTGTCTAGTGCTGTTCTCTCATTAAAACACAAACTTACAGCAGCTGGATTTGGGTGCACACAATCATGCATGCTTGTCTGTATACATGTGTGTGCGACTGTGCGTGTGTGCATGCACGCTGTATGTCTATGCGTGTGTATGCCAGTACAGTACAGTACATGGTTAATGCGGTCCCACCTCTCAGGCAGGATTAGAAGCATCCTACAGTGTTCTGAAGGGCTTTACTTTACAACTCCAGCTACAGCGCCCCCACAACACCCAATTACACCGTCCCTGGGGTCACACACACACACACACACACACACACACACACACACACACACACACACACACACACACACACACACACACACACACACACACACACACACACACACACACACACACACAGTATTGCCATACTTGTGAGGACATCGCCATTTTGGGACATACAGGCCAAGTCCTTCAGGCAGTGGGTAAGTGGAGCTGGTATCTGGTGCCAGTCCATTAGTTAGTACTGCTCTGCCAACACCCGATGCAGGGCGAAAAAGGGTCTGTGGTCGCCAATAGCCGGGGTCCATTTGGTAAGTGGTTTCCGCTGTGAGGGACCACAGTAAGCACGCACGCACGCACGCACGCACGCACGCACGCACGCACGCACGCACGCACGCACGCACAAAAGCACAATACCCCCTATACCTGCCCTCATTGCGCCACTATAGTGCATTTCTTTCCAGTGGGCCAGAGGCTACTGACTTCAATATAGTGAGTGTATGTCAATATGGTTTACTCTGAGGTTACAATGAGAACATTGCATTGTGTTGATACGACTCAATAGACTGAACAATCTGAATCGATGGAATGCAGTCATGTCATGCGCTCAAATGGTAAACATAAATTGCCAATAGTTAATTGAGTTAAATAAATATGCCTAGTTGAAATCCATTAACTTTGGGGGTCCACAGGTTTCTGCCCAACAGCGACAACATAAAAGCATTGAATGGAACACTTCTGATGAGCAAACTGTTATCGATCAACAGCCTTCCATAAGCTCTCAACTGTACTCTACACATCCAAATAACTGACACTGATAAATCCATGAGAATCTGCTCTGTGTGTGTGTGTGTGTGTGTGTGTGTGTGTGTGTGTGTGTGTGTGCGTGCGTGTGTGTGTGTGTGCGTGTGCGTATGTGTATGTTTGTGTGGTGAGAGTCACAACAGGAGGGATTGTTTGTGGTTCCATCTGGAGTGAAGTAAGTCACGGTGCCAGGATAGTGATTGATTGTTGTGTTTGAGTGTATATGTCAGAGTCAGCATGTATGTGTGTGTGTGTGTGTGTGTGTGTGTGTGTGTGTGTGTGACATGTGTGCATACAGTGCATACAGTACATGTGGTAGTCGCAGTGACAAGCTGTTGACAATGGACTGTGTGTGTGTGTGTGTGCGTGCACACGCGTGTGCACGCGTTTGTGTGTGTGTATGTTTGTGTGTGTGTGTGTGTTTGCATGCGGGCGTGCACACCGTACACCGTACACTATACAGTTCTAACTGGTATGCATGTCAGGTAATTTAGCCCCTTTTCCGTCTGTTATGGAGATTACATCTCATTTCGTGTGGCAGACCAAGCAAGTGCAGACCAAGCAACATGTATTTTTTAAATAAGGAAGTGTTTTAATCCTGTGTGCCATTGAGCTATATTATATGTGCCGGATTGTGCCACAATCTAAAATAAAGGGAGATTTAAGATCATTAAAGCTGGGCTGTTTCCTGAGTCCAATGCGTTTCTGCCTACTTCCGGTCCAGGACTTGTCCCTATTTTGTTGTCCCCATTCTCAATAGAAGTCTATGTAGGAGGATGGGACTGTCCCATGAAGTGAATGCGTAACTCTGTCTTACTCTATGGCTCCTCTGGGCCAGGCTAACCATACCGTGACCCAGAGTCCAATGTTTTAACAGCTTGAGCCCTAGCCCCTATTCCAGACCTGCAACGGCTTGTACAGATCAGCTATTTTCAGCCAAATTGACTTGGTGTGCACAAAGTACTGTGGTTAAAAAAGAACAACAGTTGCTTTGGACCTTGAAGTCTGTCTGGATGGGTTGTTTGAGACAAAGAAAACTAGCCTACTATCACACCTGCAATGTGCTGAAGCTCACACTATCTGCTTCTTACCACCACGACCTTTAGCCACAATCCACTTCAGTCTATTCAGCAGGAAAACACTCTGCTCTGCTCACAACTGTAATACTTCAGTGTTTGGTATACCGCGCGCGCAAGGTGTGTGTGTGTGTGTGCTTGCGTGCGTGCGTGCATGCGTGCATGCATGCGTGTTTTGTGTAAGCACATGCGGCCGGGTATGCAGCGCAGTATGAATGCACGTGCGTTGAATAGGACAGGAATGTAAATGAGCTTGAAGCAGGCAGAGCCCATGATGAGGTCTGCATGGCAGCGGTGCAGAGCCAGCAACCATGACAACACATGCTGTCTGAGCCATGCACGGCCACAGCGTCAGCAACGCTGCAACCAGCGCTGTCTGGAACACAGTACAGCATGTACATGCCAGGGGATCGCATGGATTTACCCAGTAAGACCAGAGGACGATTCTACAAATGCCTTCTAAACCAGTGGTTCTCAAACCTTTTCGTGCCAAGGGACCCATGAAATGTATAGGTAATTTGGCAAAAACATCTGAAGGGCAGTCGCCCATCAGATGTTTTTGGTGCCACAGACCACCAGAAGAGAAGATTTGTGATTAAAAAGCAGATACCAAACTCTATATATAGCATTCAGGAGGTGTAGTTCCAGACTCTATATAGCATTCAGTAGGTGTAGTTCCAGACTCTATATAGCATTCAGGAGGTGTAGTTCTAGACTCTATATAGCATTCAGGAGGTGTAGTTCCAGACTCTATATAGCATTCAGGAGGTGTAGTTCCAGACTCTATATAGCATTCAGGAGGTGTAGTTCCAGACTCTATATAGCATTCAGGAGGTGTAGTTCTAGACTCTATATAGCATTCAAGAGGTGTAGTTCCAGACTCTATATAGCATTCAAGAGGTGTAGTTCCAGACTCTATATAGGATTCAGGAGGTGTAGTTCTAGACTCTATATAGCATTCAGGAGGTGAAGTTCCAGACTCTATATAGTATTCAAGAGGTGTAGTTCTAGACTCTATATAGCATTCAGGAGGTGTAGTTCCAGACTCTATATAGCATTCAGGAGGTGTAGTTCCAGACTCTATATAGCATTCAGAATGCTATATAGCATTCAGGAGATGTAGTTCCAGACTCTATATAATATTCAAGAGGTATAGTTCCAGACTCTATATAGCATTCAGGAGGTGTAGTTCTAGACTCTATATAGCATTCAGGAGGTGTAGTTCCAGACTCTATATAGCATTCAGGAGGTGTAGTTCCAGACTCTATATAGCATTCAGAATGCTATATAGCATTCAGGAGATGTAGTTCCAGACTCTATATAATATTCAAGAGGTATAGTTCCAGACTCTATATAGCATTCAGGAGGTGTAGTTCTAGACTCTATATACTGTAGCATTCAGGAGGTGTAATTCCGAAAGTATTTTTTTCGGCTAACCCTCAAGTGGTTAATGTAAAAAAAAAAAAAGTTCCTATCGCACAAAGATCCCCCCTCCCCTGTAGTAACTCTGAGGACCCCTGTCGAAGGCCCCTGCCCTAACGCATAAGAAACGAGCCAAAGTTAAAGCTACAGGTTTTAAATCATAAGCGGCACACAGGTGTGTAACAGCTGAGTAAATACGGCCCATGGAAGCAGCATCAGCGCTGGGCTTAGTTGTTACCACTCTCTCCACAGGAAAACAATTACACCGGCAGCACCACTGTTCATCATGTGTCACCTGGCTCACTGTCGGCGCCCATGGGCCACTGGGATTCCTGTGTCTCAGTGTGTGTGTGTGTGTGTGTGTGTGTGTGTGTGTGTGTGTGTGTGTGTGTGTGTTGTGTGTGTGTGTGTGTGTGTGTGTGTGTGTGTGTGTGTGTGTGTGTGTGTGTGTGTGTGTGTGTATGTGTGTGTGTGTGTGTGTGTGTGTGTGTGTGTGTGCATGTGTGTGTGTGTGTGTGTGTGTGTATGTGTGTGTGTGTGTGTGTGCGTGTGTGTGTGTGCGTGTGTGTGTCCTATACCTGTCGCAGTGGTTACACTTGAAGGGCTTGGCACCGGTGTGTTTGCGATAGTGTCGCGTCAACTCGTCACTCCGGGCAAAGCGCCACTCACAGCCCTCCCACGAACACTTGTACGGCTTTTCACCTGAGAGAGAGAGAGAGAGAGAGAGAGAGAGAGAGAGAGATTAACGTTCACATATTCTATTGGCATTTCAACATTTCCCCAAACCCAAAAAATACAAGTAATCTTTAAATGTTTTATGTAACCCACGCACGCACACGCACGCACGCACGCAGGCACGCAGGCACGCACGCACGCACGCAGACAGACAGACAGACAGACAGACAGACAGACAGACAGACAGACAGACAGACAGACAGACAGACAGACAGACAGACAGACAGACAGACAGACAGACAGACAGACAGACAGACAGACAGACAGACAGACAGACACACACACCTTAGGGGCCAGCCAGACCTTATCCTAATACGACAGTCATTTCAATGAGCCAATGGAGTCAATTAGCTCGGTCTAAATGAAGTCTTTCAGCATGGCTGCATGTTAATTCATAATCTCCCCCCCTCTCCCCCCACCCCCTCCAAAATCTGCCTGAAAATGAAACTGGTTTTCTCCCTCTGGTACCCTGCAGCCCCCCTCCCTCCCCCCTCCTCTCCCCCGCACGGACCCCCTGAGGTGGGATCTGAAATGTAAATGAAGTTTCATCTTCACTTTAGCAGATGGGAGGAGAGATGTACCATTGTTCCCAGGCTGTAGCAGGCTGCAGTTATCCCTACATGATAAAAAGCCTTCCGGCTGGGGTGTGTGTGTGTGTTTGTGTGTGTGTGCGTGCGTGTGCAGATTTAAGGTTGTCTTTGGAAGGGTGTGTGTCAAGTGTGTGACCCACACCATCGTATATAGCCTTTGGGTTTTTGGGGAACACCCCTGTCTACGGATGGGATGTGTGTGTGTGTGTGTGTGTGTGTGTGTGTGTGTGTGTGTGTGTGTGTGTGTGTGTGTGTGTGTGTGTGTGTGTGTGTGTGTGTGTGCGCGCGTGCGTGCGTGCGCGTGCATACCTACTGTGTCAGCCAGTAGATACAGCAGAACTAGGGGGGTGGTAGATATAATTGGGGTCTTAATGAGTCTTAATGGGGAGTAATACGGCTGCATACAGTTGGCCAGATGTCCCGTTCTCCGCCTTATCACAGCAGCCACCAATCTTTCTTAAGCATGCACACCATGCACCACGCACACACACCATGCACCACGCACACACACCACGCACACACACCATGCACGCACACACGCGACGCGCACCATGCCATGCCACGCCACGCACAGACGAGTCACACTTCTCAAAGTATAGTGCTGGCAGTAGCGAAATTTAAAGGCCTCTAACGCAACTGAGATGAAGTGGCCATTACAGAATATGTTAACAGAAAGTGCACATTACAAGAGCATGCGTGCGTGCGTGCGTACGTGCGTGCGTGTGTGCGTGCGTCCATGCGATGTTTACGCAAATCGGAAGCTCTTTACTGTCTTCAATAACAGCAGCAAAAAGATGCATGCTCATTTCCTCAAAACCCAACAGACGGCCATCTCAGTGTGTCTGTGTGTGCGCTCTTGCACATAGGGTGGGGGGGGGGGAGACAGAGACAGAGAGACAGAGACAGACAGAGAGAGATGGAAGTATATAAGTGGGGGCCACAGGTGCCAGACAGGCGGATGCTTCACACCCTTCTCGCCATAATTGGCCGAGAGTATTCCCTCAGTCTGCATTAAACGCACACACACACACACACACACGTAACACGCGCGCGCGAATGAAAGCAAGGCTGACTTGGGCAACCATGACGCCAGCCAATTATAACACGGCGAGGCACGGAACCATGAAGTCACCTAGCAACTGAGAGGGGTGGGGGTGGGGGGAGGCAGAAAGACAGAGAGAGCAAGACACTGAAAGGTGAAATAGAAAGAGAGAAAGAGAGAGGGGGGGGGGGGGGGGGTGAAGGAAAAGGAGCGAATGGGTGAGAATGACAAAGAGACAAAATGAGAGACTCAATGGAAGAGAAGAGAGAGAGAGTGAGAGAGAGAGAGAGAGAGAGAGAGAGAGAGAGCAACATCCATGGACAATATCTACTAGCCAATTATGGGGGAGTGCGGTGGTAGTTGCCTAGCAACCCAAACTGAGAGAGAGAGAGAGAGAGAGAGAGAGAGAGAGCAGGGTTGGAGTTAGATGTACACTTGGCTAGTAGGGGGTCGCTTTGAGGGTATAGTTTTGTTGTCATAAAGCCTAATATACGGTCCGTCGAGGCCCATGCAGCGATAGTATCCGACCCACAAGCTCACAACGCACAGCAAATGCAACGCGTTGTGAGCTTGTACATCGGCTATTTTCACCGTGCGGACCCCGTTGTGCGACAGAGTACTAAACCGGGCGTAAGTGGGAGTGTATGGATGTCTCTCTCCAGCTATAGTTGTAGCTTCACTGGCAGCATGGCAGCTAGCTGTGAGCTGTAAGCCCACAGCTAATTATAAGGTACACTCTCGTCTTGCAGGTTTTGAGTCTCTTGGCGATACCGTTTCCCAGCAACCCCCCCTGAGCCCCCCCCCCCCCCCCCCCCCCCACACACACACATCCCAACCCCCCCCCCACACACACACACACACACACACACACACCCCACCCCCCCCACACACACACACACATCCCACCCCCCTGCACAAACAGTCTCACACGCACCACAGGTGTTGAGATAAATGCTTACTTTCCATCGTTGCTTCAATGCAGAGATCAAGTCTTTGTACTGTCTGTCTGTCTGTCTGTCTGTCGGTTTTATTTTCCGTAATAATCAGATGGTTATGATGTGCAGTATAAACTGCTGGTTTTGTTTAGAAAAATACAATAAAAAAACTATACTTGTATTGTTCCAAAAAGCAAGCAGACAGACAAACAGACAGGCAGATTTAACTGGGTGTCATGCAATCCAGCTAGAGTTTTACGTGAGGCACAGATCATTGTGATCTGTAATTCCCATTTCACAGAGAGAGAGAGAGAGAGAGAGAGAGAGAGAGAGAGAGAGAGAGAGAGCAATCTTGGCTGAGACTCAGTAAGTGTTTGGGAGATTAACTCCATTTAATTAAATATATTCTATATTAACATAACCAACATAATCCCGGATGGAAACACTATGGGGACCGAGACAGGAAAGTAAATGCTTTTAAATCGTCTCATAATGAACGCTGCATTTGAAAAGAGCCATTTTGTTTTGCTTTGGACACGTCAGCAACATTCAGCAACATTAACTTTGTCACTGTCGGTTACTGGAAACCTTGTATGTCGTTCTTTGGCAGAAAACTCCTATCTCCATTGTTTGTTTTTTTTACTTTTTGTGTTTTTTTTTCTCATGAATTAACGCCCTACTTGACCATACAGCGTCACACAAAAGCACCAAAAGTAGCAGATCCACACGCTTGAAACGCTTGAATCCTGAAACAGTGTTGGTTTCCACCGAACAGAGACCATTTAGCTAAAGTACAGTATCGAGGTACTTTTCAATTCTTGTTACTTCTACCCCATTCCATCTCAACAGGCAAATATTGTCATCGTCACAAAACCATACATTATCCAATCAAGTCCAACATTATACTGTAAGCTCACAGCGCGTTGCAATGCATCACGTTGGGAGCTTGTAGATATTTTGGAAAATGTTTATAAAATATTGAGTACTTTTGGTTTAGTGCACTGTGGTATAGTGTCTAGATATTCTGATGCCGAAACAGTTTGTACTTTTTAGGCCTTTTACTTGTGACATTCGTGCGCGTGTGTGTGTGTGCGTATGCGTGAGTGCGCGCGTGTGTATTTTGGCTGAGGGTATGTGACTTCATGTAATACACTATGCTGGCTGTTTGCTCTCCACTAACTTCATCTTTCTGAACATGTACATGTTCAATGATTAATAACCATAATAAACCAAAAAGAGGATTAATCTAATTACACTAACTGTACTGAGCTTGTAATGAGCATATCGGGATATTCACACATACCACCCCCCCCCCCCCCCCCCCACCCCCCCCCAGGGTCTTGGATTATTTTTACAAAATATATATTTTTAAATTTCTATTGCCATCATTACTGTATATGTGTGTGTGTGTGCGTGTGTGTGTGTGTGTGAGGGGTGTGTGTGGGGGGGGTGAATATGTCTTATATCAGCTCACTGGTGATTAACATCAGTGGGGAGCGGGATGGGGGAGTGGGGAGTGGGATGGGGGAGTGGGGAGCGGGATGGGGGAGCGGGATGGGGAGGGAGTGGGGCGGTACAAAAACCTGCCGAGTCGACAACGGGCCTGAGGAGCCAGATTACAGATGCTGCAGCTCCACTATAGCGCTAACACTACAAGGCCTCACCGCAGGCCATTAGCTGCTCCATTATGGATTAGCCATACTAAAGGCTATATGACTAATGCTACGCTGCTGGAACTTTGGGACACGCTATATTAACCCTGGTTTGGGAGCGTGCAGCACGGTTAAAGGCTAAAGCCACACACAGTGGTGTGTAGCCAGGGTCATATAAGCCTGTGACATGCCGGATAAAGAATATACCATACTGAATACTGTACAACCTGCACGCTATATTTTATTTATCCCGGCCAACAGAGAGCAAACTGAGATGGCTGGTTGACGTTGGATGGTGAAAACCTGAGGTCAAACATTGCTCTAAGATGCGCAGCATGTGGAGATCATAGCTAATGTTGGATAATACGGCCTACAGACCACAGCTGTCAATAGGCCTAATGCTATGGATGCAAGCTGTGCTATAATGCTATAGTGAACACCAGGGTCAGGTTCAGCATCAGGCTGCCATGCTGGAGGATGCACATCGACAACATTAGCACAAGGCAATCTCTGAGCAGGACTCACATCATATGATGGCACTATAAAGCCCAAAACACACCAATGGGTCGCCTTACAACCGAGTAGACGCATGTAGTTGCAAGCAACCATTGAATTGAATCAATTCAATTCAACTTGACTTGCGCCGTCATGCGCCAACGTGCAACAGGACATATCACACCGCTGGGACGAACGTGAAAAAACATTTTGAACAATTCGTGTGGTTTGGGCTTAAGGCTGTACGAGAATTGGAGCTTGTATATCTGCACTTTTTGAATAGGGCTTAAGTGGTCAAATAAAATAAATGTTCATATTCTCTCACTTTAAAGGTATTTGTGTTTATTTATGTGTTCTAAGTTCTAAGTTATATATGTTTTTTCAAATGGTTTCACACTTTTGAAAACAAAAAAGATCGGTCGAGACATCAACAATCGTGACGGTCACACAGCTGTGTGGGATGGGTCGGGTCTACTGGCGTCACGTGTGAGCTGTTTGTGAGATTCGGTGAAAGGCCAGTGGCCTGCAGGTTCAGTGGAAGGCCAGTGGCCTGCAGGTTCAGTGGCCTGCAGGTTCAGTGAAAGGCCAGTGGCCTGCAGGTTCAGTGGCCTGCAGGTTCAGTGAAAGGCCAGTGGCCTGCAGGTTCAGTGGAAGACCAGTGGCCTGCAGGTACAGTGGAAGACCAGTGGCCTGCAGGTTCAGTGGAAGACCAGTGGCCTGCAGGTTCAGTGGAAGACCAGTGGTAGTTAGCAGTTAAAGCTGTGTGTAAAACGCACTCAGACATGGCTGATCCAGTGAGGTGGAAGTCGTGTTTGCCTGCCAGTCTATCAATCATCAAGCAATTACCAAGGCCAGGCCTGTTGGCACTTGTCATGGCTTCACGGGCCGCTGTGCCGGGATTAAGAGTTATGAGGAGATGGAGAAATCTGCCAGAGCAACTAAGTGTGACAGTGTTACCGAGGCTGAGAATAATGGCATTCACATCCAAGAAAAACCTCAGGAAAAAAAAGGGATAAAGACAGATTATGGAAAGAGGCAAGCGCTATATGCTATGTTTTCTATTCAAGCTTATCTGGTTTTAGTATATGTAACTGTATGTCTGTAACACTGTCAGGGAAGAAAAGGAAATGTGTGCTTTAGTTCCGTGGTTCTGTGGGGTCCGGGGACCCCCCAGGGGTCCAGCTGGTTCCCAGATTTTTTTTTTAAACGGGAACAGCTCTTAAGCCCTCTTTCACTGGTACATTTTTCACAATAACCATTCCACATAAGGTGTGATTTTTTTTGACAACTTAAGTATTTTTTATTCGCGAGAGTAAACCAGGCATATAACACTGTCAAGCGCACGCACACACAGTGCCACACGTGCGTGCGTGTGTGTGTGTGTGTGTGTGTGGGTGCGCACGTGTGGCCTCACCTGTGTGTGTCCTCTGGTGTGCCTTGAGGTGGGAGCTCTTGGTGTAAACCTTCCTGCAGCCGTTGAACTGACAGCGATGGACTCTCTTCTTGTTCTCCGGTATGTCTCCCGCCAGGCTGCCCCCCCCTCCCTGTTCACTGTCACTGAGGGCCCCTCCTCCTCGGGCCCCTGGCGGCGACGAGGGCAGGGCCCGTGCCGACGCCATGCCCACCTTCTTGGCCACCAGCTTTAGCGTCAGCGTGCCGTCCGCCGTGGCGGTGAGCGTCTGCGCGGGCTTGACCAGGTGGCGGCCCAGCTCCGGGGACGAGGGCGGCGTGAGGGACGTGACGGCGGCGCTGAGCTGCGCGGCGCTCACCCCCACCAGGCCCTGGTGGTGGTGGTGGTAGTGGTCCTTGGCGGTGGTGGCGAGGACAACGGCGCCCGTCTCGGGGTCCACTAGCGGTCCTCCGCTCTTGCTGAGGTGGATGATCCGGGCCTGGACTTTGGGCGCCAGCAGCGGAGGAGGCGGGCTGGGCTGGTCGGGGAGGCCGCCGGGCAGGAGCGGGTCGCTCAGGTCCTCGTCGCTGTCGCTGGAGGCCTGCATGAAGGCCGGCGTCAGGAGGCAGTCCAGCTCCTCGTCGAACAGCTCCGAGAGACGCTTGGGCTCCGTCTGTAGGTAACGCTCCAGCTCTAGACACGTCTGCAAGAGAGAGAGAGAGAGGACGATGGATGCATCGGTCAGTGTTATGCAGCATGTTTCACAATCAGGATCAGCTTCATTGTCAAATTACAGTTTTACAAGTAAAAAAGTGGTTGGAATTTGTTTTCGTGCATAGTTCCCACCGTGGATAGCAATGCTGGAAAAAAAGAATGCAAAGGTTTTACGACAAACTGTACAAGTAAAGTGTTTCCCCTGTATGAGATAGTGACAAGCATTTGCTACAAAACTGTGCAACTATACGTTTTTTTGTTGCTTTTACCACAAACTGTGGTAAAAGTAAAGGTTTTTTTCCCCCCGTATGGGTGCTCGTGTGCTTTCTGACATCATGCTTGGGGAGGGGAGGTGCGCTTCTCAACCGGTCTTCGGTTAGCAAGTTCATGTGAAAGCGGCTCCATGGAATGATATGAAATCGGAGTGACTGCGTAATAGTCAAAGAATGGTCAAACTCGGTTTGAGGCCAAAACTTTGTCAAGGAATTGTAGGAGGGAGAGATGGAGAGGGGGAGAGCAGGAGAGAGCCTATTAAGGGAGATATGGAGCTTGAGAGGGGGAGAGCAGGAGAGAGCCTATTTCACCAATGCGAGAGGAAGAGAGAGAGCAGTATTTCACTCTTAATAATAACCAAGCCAATATTGGGTACCAAATGAACACACTGATTAACGAGTTGTCGGGGCAATAACCCTGGCAACACCAGGCTTCACACGCAGCGGCAGCACGTTATGCTTGTTATAATTGTAATTATTATAATGATTATAATTGACACTTGATTACAGACATGCATCCATCTCGGTTTTGCCATGCAAACAAAGCCAAGTACTATTTCAACAATAACAACCCCCCCCCCCCCTTCAATTCTTTCTTTGCCTGCTGACTCTGGACGTCCAAAGTTCATTGTACATCTTCCACTGTTTACCAATCTATCAGGGCTGACTCCAGGGGGCTGCTCTAGGTGTTGCATTTCTGTGCAGCTGTTGACCATGTGTCACCGAACACGCGGGCTCTGTCCTGAGAGAGGAGGGATTTAGGCCGTGATTGATGGCCGCTGCCGGCCCGGCGCTCTCCAGAGTGCTGAACTGTGGAAGCCTCACTGTTTCCCTCAGCTCACTGAAATCAACCAGCCATGGAATTTATATTACCAGATGGGAGGGGAGGGGGCGGACAGAAAATGGAGCGAGAGGGAAGGGAGAAGCAGAGGGAAGGAAAGGAAGATAAACGTAAAGGTGAGGTGGAGGATTTTGGCACTGGAAGACCCATGGTATGCCTGCTGTCTATACTTATGCTGACCGATACCGTTATGCACCTTCATGTTGTTAGATATTTATATAGATTTTTATTTGTGTATTTTAGTTTTTACACTGATCACATTGAGAGTCTTCTCGAGACTGTAATTGTTGCGTGAGGTTTAGTGCATAATGCATTTTGATACACAAAATACACTGAAATCTGTGTCACAATAAAGTTATGATATAAAAAAACTGTTGCTGACAGTGCACAAATCACTCTCACAGTTACGAGAGGATTTTACTGTGTAGAGATGAGAGACTGAAACAATTAAAGAAAGGTTGGCAACTGTTTTAGATTTGAGATGTCACTATGAAGCAACACTTTTAGATTCCTAATGGTTCACGAAACCACATAATCTCAGATCTTCCCCTATAAATCAACACCTGCTTCGGAAAGCAATCATGTCACCGACCCAATTAAAGACAACCCTATAGATTTATGTACCTATCTTTGGAGTGGTATAATCCAGTGTCGAGTCCAATTATGGATGTACGAGATTTATACTCAAAATTGGTAAACATATTGGATCAAATAATGTGAAGCCACAGAAGTTCGAACATCCAGTGTTTCCCAAAGTGGGGTCTCTACTAGGGACCCCAGGGGTTCCTCAGGGCGATCCTGGGGGTCCCCAACCAACTGGACCCTCTGGGAGTGGACTCTGAGAGTGCCAAATAGATCGGAAACCATTTGTACACTCTCAGAGTCATGGGCGTCCGTGAACCGAACCGTGGGGGGTCTGCTTCAAAGTTTTTGAGAACCACTGATGTAATCTGCAGGTCCCTCTCTCTCAACTGAACTCTGACGTTGCACGGGGACAGAGTGCTACACCCAACAAAACAACACAACGGACTGAAAACAGATCTGCATTTTTATGTTTCCTTCTGCGCAGGAGTCATTAGAATGAGAAATGTCCTGCCAAGAGAAAAGGGGGGGAAATGGGTGCAAAGGCAGAAGTTGGAATTACAGACGGAGAGAGACACTGGGACGATGCATGGCTCACTAAGCGTCCATTCAGCAGTTTGTACAGTACAGTACAGTAAATGCTCCTGGCTCAAGCATCGCTACTGTAGCGCTGCGCTGTCAACGCTCCATGTCACAATTATTACATAATCACTGAATCGCAGTTTTATTTTATTTTATCAAAGTTTTTTTATTAATTTTCACACATGAAAATATCATACAACATTTTTCGAACTTTATTTATTTTTTATTTTTTTTCCTCCGGTATGTCCCCCCCCCAGAGTTCCCGCTCTGAAAGAGCCACAACCCCGGTATCTTGCACCATATGAAATAAAAGGCACATACAAATATACATAGACATAATAGAATAATAGAAGTATGCAAACAAATAATAATAATAATTAAAAAAAAAATATATATATATATATATATAAAAAATATATATATATATAAAATAATAATAATAATAATAATAATAAAATAAAACAATTACAGTAGGGTCAGTGTAACAAGTTAAGGATTGTTGATGTCAGCCGCGTTCATCCTCTCAATGTGTGTCAAAAAAGGTTGCCAAATGGTGTAAAATTTTAAAGCTCCGGCGTACCCTCTTGTGGAGTAGCGAATCTTCTCCAATGTCAGATGATGTAAAACATCATTAACCCAAGATTTAAAGGTTGGTGGTATTTTCTCCTTCCATTTAAATAGTATTTGCCGCCTAGCCAAAAGAGATGCAAAGGCTATCATATTCTTGTTTTGCCGGCTAAGATGTAGATCTTGGGAAATAACTCCAAACACTGCAATAGTGGCAGAGGGTTCTATGGGCACTTCTAATACATCTGAATTTTTTTTAAATATTGATTGCCAAAATGTATGTAACTTTGGACAAAACCAAAAAGCATGTGCAAGGGTAGCTTGATCTTGATTGCAACGATCACATATAGGATCCATGGTAGGAACGAACTTAGATAGTTTTACTTTGGACCAGTGGAGGCGATGTGTAACCTTATACTGAATAATAGTATGCCTTAGACAGATTGAAGAGGAATGTATCCTATCCAGCGCTTCCTTCCAAACATCATCAGAAATGTGTGTCCCCAGGTCTCCCTCCCATTTATTCTTTAATGAGGTAAGTGGTTCCAGGTCAAATGAGTTTAATAAGGAGTAAACTAGCCCAATTACCCCTTTAGAGTGTGGATTGAGCTTTAGAATTGAGTCTAAAGGGGAGTCTGGTGGTTGTGATGGGAAATCCGTAATAGATGATGTTACAAAATTACGAAGCAAAAATCGGAAAAAGTGAGAGCGGGGGATATCAAATTTCAATTGTATCTGGTCAAAAGACATAAAAACGCCTTTGTCGAAAAGATATCTGATTGAAGTGATGCCTTTTTCAGTCCAAATGTTGAATACACCATCTATAATTGAAGGTTTGAAAGTATGATTTCTTACTATAGGAGCACAAATTGAGAAGTCAGTAAGTGAGAAGGCACGTCTGAACTGTGCCCAGATTTTAACAGAGTGTTTAATAACTAAATTTGAGGTATTTGGACACAGGTTCGGCTAATGGGAGTTTGGAACAGAGGAAAGCATTTAGGGGCGTGGGGCCACATGACAGGTTTTCCAATTGCAGCCATTTGGGGACAGGGTCTTGGGACGGCAGCTCCCTCCAACACAACATCACCTTTATGTTGGCAGCCCAATAATAATATAGAAAATTAGGGAGAGATAACCCGCCGTCCTGTCGGTGCCGCTGTAGCATGCTTTTACGTATTCTAGGGTTTTTCTTATTCCATATAAACTCCGATATCAGCTTATCAATGGAAGAGAAAAAGGATTTGGATAAGAAGACAGGGATGCATTGGAACAAGTATAGAAACCAGTGGGGGGAAATTTTCTTTGAAAAGGTCTTTAAAATCATGCCAAATTCCCAAGTGTTTAAATTTATGTGGACTTACTTTAAAGGAGAATGAGTCGAGCACAACTAATTTGGCGGCATCATTCACAGGCATTATCTCACTTTTCTGTATATTGACTTTGTATCCTGATATTTTACCGAAGTCCTTTAACAAATTCAGTGCTTTAGGTAGGCTAACTAAAGGATCAGACATATAAAGGAGCATGTCGTCAGCATAAAGGGATACTTTATGTACCGAACCGTGTCTTATAATTCCTTTGATACCAATTTCTCCACGTAGCGCAATTGCTAGCGGCTCGACAGCGACGGCGAATAAAAGGGGAGACAGTGGGCAACCTTGACGATTTCCTCGATTAAGAGGGAAATAGGGGGATAGTTTGTTACTCGTTCGAACAGCCGCCACTGGAGAGGAATAAAGCACCTTAATCCATGAAACAAACCTCGGACCGAAGCCAAATTTGCAGTTATTTGCGATAATTGCAATGATTTTTTGCATTTAATGGTCATAATCGTTCCGATGTTGAAACATTTTCATAATGCTGTGTTTTCAAACTTTAAGTGTGGCAATAGGAAATGCAGGAATGAAAAAATATATCTGTAGTCGTTTTTCTATCAGATTTGATAGTTTGGTTGAGCATGTCCAGTACGATGAACATGTGCAGCATTGTGTACAGATTGTGTGCCTATGGGCAGTAAAGGCACACATCGCATATACTGTAGTGCAAGCCAGCAGAAGTACACAGTACAGTACAGTAGCCCAGAGCAGATCCCAGTGGTCCAGAGCAGTGCAGCAGAACACTGCACCATGCAGGCCAACGCAACGCAACCCTCCCAGGTCCCACAGCCTACATAATGGATATATACAGTACATCTGCTTCAAACAGTGCACAAAACATCAGGTTTTTTTGTTTGTTTTGCCGGTCAAATACAGCACATCTGAAATGCTTAGTTGAGAATATAGGTCCAATATAGGTCCAAACTACCATCTGTAAAAGCTTAAAGCAGTGCTTCTCGACCTGTTCTGGATAATGGCCCACTTGACCATACTTAACAGCAGCATTAATATGACAACATATTCTCACTCTCAACCCGTCCTGTATACGACGGCATGGGACTGGATGTGCCCACACGGTAAGCGTTTGGCGTCAGCGGGGTAAACCCATCACATCATTTTACGCTGTCCAGCATAGCATTCCTTTTTTATGGTCGGTGAGCATGTATTTTATTCCTGCTTCTGGTCAGACTGAAGTAAACACAAAATAATAATAATAATATATAACTAACGTAGAAAATGGTGCAAAGGATTGTTCCTTTAGAAAGCATTGTTCCTGAGCTTGTAGATCGTCTATATTCGCTATTGTTTGTACAAAGAAGAATATAGGGCTTCACCGATCTCTCTCTCTCTCTTTATTTTGGGAATGTCCTCTTTTTCAAAATAATTTGCATATGGGCAAAAATCAAAGACACTTGTGTGTGCGTGCATTTTTTTGTACATTTTTTTAACTGTACTTGAGTATTTTAAAATTTAAAATTTTCATTTCTACTCCACTAGCCTACACCTCAGAGGCAAATATTGTAACTTTTAATCATTTTAATTATTTGAATTGTTTTAGTTTAGTGCAGATTTAAATGATTATATTACAAAACATACCACTTAAGCCCTCATTTATACATAGGCTATTCAAAAATAGCTGATCTATAAGGTCACAGCACACATTGTGAGCCTATATAGATAGTCGAATTTGAGTATTTTAACCCATATTTTTGTACTTTTTATTCAGGTAAAATTCTGAATACAGGCCTTTTTACTTGTAACAGAGTACTTCTTCACCACTGCTCCTGGTGCTGTGATTTGTTAACAGTTGCATCCCTGGCTGCAGTAATTGCTGTGTTGTAATACGATCGCTAGTGGAGCGTGCAAAACGAGGCCAGAGATGATTGTGTCTCTCTAGGAATCAGATCACTCATTGCTAATGCGCTTGAAAGCCAATACTCCTCCAGACAAAGCAAAGCAGTAAATTAGGTTATCTGGAATGTTCTTTTTATTTATTTATTATTATTTTTCTTTTTTTCCCCTCTACGAGTTGCAACCATAATCAGGTTGTTTGGATGACAGATTGAGGACAAGCTGGGTCAATGTGGCGTTCATTTGATGTCTTTTGGTACTTTGTCCAACGATATTACCACTCGCTCGAAAATAAGGAGGAGGAGATGACGGTGTTCCTACAGGGGTGGAGGGAGGGGAGATGACCCCTCGGTGTTCCTACAGGGGTGGAGGGAGGGGAGATGACCCCTCGGGTGCTCTACAGGGGTGGAGGGAGGGGAGATGACCCCTCGGGTGCTCTACAGGGGTGGAGGGAGGGGAGATGACCCCTCGGGTGCTCCTACAGGGGTGGAGGCGCAAACTGGTGTCCATGACAGAATGGATCACCAGTGACATTTTACGTGTGTGACCTTTTCCTTCTTTTCTTTCTACTTTATTTTGCTACGATATCAGGTAACAATGAAACGTGTGTGTGTGTGTGTGTGTGTGTGTGTGTGTGTGTGTGTGTGTGTGTGTGTGTGTGTGTGTGTGTGTGTGTGTGTGTGTCAACCAAAGCACCATACCATTATGGAGAAAGGTCACATCAAACAACACACACACACACACACACAATTAGACTTTGCCGCTCAAAGGACAAAAAAACAATATTACCACAGCTAAATGTGGCATGGAATCCATCATGTTGGTCATGAAAAAGAAGGGGGAAAAGGGTGAAAAGAGAAAGAAAGAAAGAAAGAAAGAAAGAAAGAAAGAAATATAGAAAGAAAGAAAGAAGAGAGAAAGATGGGAGCAGCCATCCGTGGAAGACACTACAATTTCATATTAGAAACATAATCGGGTGCTGTGTGTGTGCGTGCGTGCGTGCGTGCGTGCGTGCGTGCGTAGATATGGTTACACATCTATTTCTGTGGCACTGGAGGGAAAAAACACAGCAACTCCATTTTCACCTCCCTCCCTCCCTGTCTGTCTGTCTGTCTTTTTG
>NC_139707.1:32861338-32863838 GCF_964188405.1 Protomyctophum parallelum
CGTGCGTGCGTGCGTGCGTGCGTGCGTGCGTGCGTGTGTCCGTTCGTCCGTCCGTCCGTGGACAGCTAATCTCTGGCACCGGTGGCTTGATCGCAGCCATACTCTGCACACACACTCCCTGAATGCCACAGTTGAACCTCTTATAGCGCAACCAGGAGGCTGCTTTGTGCAAAACAATTTTCTTGACAGTACACCTACATATTTTGTTCAAACATCACGCAAATCACCCTGCATACACAATGTTATGATTTGTTTTATGTTAAATGTATGCTTTGGCAATGTAAGGCATATTTTATCATGCCCAATAAAGCATTTTTAAACTGAAGATTGAGAGAGAGAGAGAGAGAGAGAGAGAGAGAACTTGAGGAACACACAGCATGTTACCCCATGCAGCATTGGTACTACTGTAGACTGAAGAAAGCAGTCCGAGTGCAGTTGCAACTCAGGTTTGTTTCAATGAGAGGTATACATACAGTACTGTAGGACGAAATGAGAGCACGACTAACAACAGCATTGAGTGAGTCGTGCAGGGAAGGAAGGACGGACGGAGAGCAGAAGAGCGTAAGAGCAGAAACGCGTGCGTCCCCTCCTGTCTTTGCGATCTCTGTGATCTTTGTGGTTTGTCCTGTCACTCAGTACTTGAGCAGCGGAACCAGGGCAGCAACCTCTGTGGCGGCCAGTAACACCACGACGCACACTCGCGCGCACACACACACACACACACACACACACACACACACACACACACACACACACACACACACACACACACACACACACACACAATGCCTTGTCACCAGCTGTCAGCTCAACCACCATCTCCCGGGCCGTCACAACACATCTCCTCATGCAGCCAGCAGTCCCTCCATTGATTTCACACCCCGAGTCCCCAATTTACCGTTGACTGTCAAGTCGGGAGACGTGGTGTGTTGAAGATACACTGTAGCGTTTTGGGGAGCTCGGTACAAACTTGTTATACCGGTGGTCTGTGGATCTCAAATGTTTTTATGTCAAGGACCCCATGGCCATGGATGTATTATATTTGGCCGCGGACTGCCCCATATGAAAATACTTTGTCAGGAAACATTATGTCATTACTTGTCAAGATTGGTTGAAATATTGTTTGAACTGTTTTGCCTGAGATCGCCTGGAACCCCCTCAACGACAACAGGGGTCCCCGGACCTCACTTTTAGAACAGCTGGCTTACAACCAATACACAAAAGATAAACTTCATTTAGTCAGAGCAGAGGTTTGAGTTGTTGTATAGTTATCTCCGTGAACTCATCCAATGCAGTGATGTTTCGTGCCAATTGCTCTCCTTCAGACTAAAAATAACATTAAAATAGTGGAGTTTTGCCTTGAAACTCCATGCCTTAATAAACGTCACATATTGAGCTACAGAATACTAGTGTTTTGATCTATGTTTGTTTTGGGTCCAGCACCTGCCTTCAAAAGCTTGTTTGGAAGTGTGTGTGCTGCTTTTAACTTGTTTGTGTTGTTACCTTGGCCACCATTTAACTTCAAAAACTGGCAGAGGCGAGGTAGCCTATCTTCAAAAGTTGCTCTGTTAATTAAAAAGTGGATAATCCAAAATAGTCTCCCCGTTGACTTACACTGCATGATGAAACAGAGCTCAAAGCCACTTTTTTGTCACACGTGATGAATTAAATAACATAATGTCGATGTATAATTACAATACAATGTCATGATATATTTTTATTTTCACTGTAAAAAATTTTGACTTCTTGTTGATATTTTTATTTGAAGAGTTATCTGCAACCCAAATATTGTCCTTAATTTAAATTATAGTCCCTTTTTATTAAAGAAAGAAAATGCTCTGTCAAGTGTTGTGATTTTATACTATACTTTTTTTTTCATTCCTTTGTGCTAAAATAATGACTTCATTGTGCAGTGTAAGTCAATGAGGTGACTATGTTTGTAATACCCATTTCCAATCAACATCTGTTGGCAATATCTCACCACCAGTTGCATCATACAACACCAAAGTGAAATTATGCTTTTAATGGACTCTTTTGTTGCCCTGGTCAGGCAGACTTACTCCCAGGCTATGTAAACCAACAAGAAGCTCCACTAATCAAATAGCCTAGTTATGTTTGAGTTTTAGGTTGGAGATGTTTAATGTTAGGGTTAGCAAGGGCCACGCATGGGGTTAAAGGTTGTGCCAGTCCTACCAAAGGAGACTTTTACCAGCCTCAGAGAAACATCTACATGGATTGTCTCAGGCAAGACTCTCACAGGAAAGCGAGAGAGAGAGAGAGAGAGAGAGAGAGAGAGAGAGAGAGAGAGGGGTGGAAAACAACCCCTCCCCAATATGCCCCAACAGACACCAATTATGACAAAGCAACAAACAAAAATGCGTCACAACTCCTGCAGCTCTTCCGGCCGTACGTATAGTCAACGGTAGGCTTCAAGGACACGCTGGTGGTACTGTAGATACACATACAGCTCCTCTCAGGGCAGAAGGACCAATTATGTTAT
>NC_139707.1:32866338-32871338 GCF_964188405.1 Protomyctophum parallelum
TGTGTTGGGTTGTGTTGTGTTTGTGTTGGGTTTGTGTTTGTGTCAGGTTGTGTTTGGTTGTGTTTGGGTTGGGTTGTGTTGTGGTTGTGTTTGTGTTGGGTTGTGTTTGTGTTTGGTTGTGTTTGGGTTGGGTTGTGTTGTGGTTGTGTTTGTGTTGGGTTGTGTTTGTGTTTGGTTGTGTTTGGGTTGGGTTGGGTTGTGGTTGTGTTTGTGTTGGGTTGTGTTTGTGTTGTGGTTGAGGAGTGTAAGGTATAGAGATGATCACCTTGGGAGGTGGAGGATGACGTGGGGAGAGGCGAGCAGATGGTTGTGTACTACATGGAGCATAGCATGATAGGATAACAGGAGTGTTATATCTCCTCTCACCATGGGACTCAGATAGGCTAAGCTGTGTGCTAATATGCACTAGCTCTCTCTGGCTAACACACACAGCCCCATCTGTGACCTCACCCATCGCTGGAGCTCGGCACTTGGTCACAGAGTGGTATCATCCAGAGGGCACTATAGTCTTACTAGTCAAATGGATGTGTGTATTTGGATCGCCAAATCTCAGATCATAACTTAGGAGTATAGAAAGATGTATACAAAATATATGTATACCTGAGTCCAGTGACTCTCAGGGTCCATTTAAGGGGGTTCTAAATTGACCTTTATACAAGCATGTAACTCTGACAGTATATGCATGGGTCCATTTGGTTCCATTGGGTTCCATTTGGTTCCATTGGGTTCCATTTGGTTCCATTGTGTTCCATTTGGTTTCATTGGTATACCGTCAGAGTTACAAGGAGGGTCCTTTAGAATTTTGAGAAGCAGCGCTCTAGCCTAGTGCCCTTGTGATCTAGCCTAGTGCCCTTGTGCTGTAGACAAAGTGCACTGTGGCTGTGAGAGCCGCTGACTGTTCTACGTGAGTGTCGAATCATGCACCACTTGACATTAGTGATGCCATTGAATGTGTCCATATAGCGGTTTAGGCTGAAACATCCTCTGTTGGAGGGTGCAGAGATATTCTGCTCTGAGGGCCTGGATGAGAGCCTTCATCTGTCAGTGCCGAGTCAACCCCTGTGAGGGCCCTCGAGCTACACCAAATCAAAAGGCCACATGCACGCACACTTCGTGCATGTGATTCACGTGCGCGTAACACAATCAAGAACAACACTTTTTGTGTCTAGAGAATGAACGCACGTGCGTTCAGCACATCGCCAGCACTATCACTGCTGCTCCCACAGAGTTATAAGGCTGCTCCCCAACGCTGGATCTCATATTTTTGAGTCCTCTCTGACCGAACTGTTGGACGACAAAATACACTATCTATGGGGTTACTGTGTTCCATTGTTACTGTTTATTTGTTTATTTGGATCCCCATTAGCTACTACCTTAGTAGCAGCTACTCTTCCTGGGGTCCAACTGTTAGTTCCATTGTTAATCCAGGCCTGTCTACGCTGGGTAAATTTTTACACCCCATAAGTATAGTGCTCTCTCACCATCATGAAATACAGTACTCGACGATTCATTGCCATAAGACTAACTCAAATGTGATTATAACGATTTTAAATGTGTTTCTTGGCATTAGAACATAATTCGGTAAAGAAATAAATGACATTTCTGTTTTAGCCTTTTAGAAATCATAAAGCAGAAGTTGCACATGGGGCAGGTATGAATTACTTGAAAAAATTACTTTTGTGAATTGTGTTATCTATGCTACACACATCCAATCCCGTGTACGTGCGTGAGCGTGTGCGCATGTGTGCATGCGTGCGTGCGTGCGTGCGTGTGTCCTGCGGGCCTAGAAAGAGTCATCTCTCCCTGCTCTTATGAAGAGCTTTGCTGCAGGCCACTGGGACGTGAGGAGAGATATAAGAGGAAGTCGTAGCTCACACTGGACATCCAGCTATTAGACACCCAGCCCACCCAGCTCCATGAAATATAGACACAAACACACATTAGAGAGGAGAGGACAGTATAGGAGAGTATAGGGGAGGGGAGGGGAGGGGAATAGGGAGGGGAATAGAGAGGAGAGGAGAGGAGAGGAGAGGAGAGGAGAGGAGAGGAGAGGAGAGGAGAGGAGAGGAGAGGAGAGGAGAGGAGAGGGGAGGGGAGGGGAGGGGAGGGGAGGGGAGGGGAGGGGAGGGGAGGGGAGGGGAGGGGAGGGGAGGGGAGGGGAGGGGAGGGGAGGGGTAGAGGAGATGGGAGGAGGGAGAGGAGATGAGAGATGAGGGGAGATGTGAGAATAGGAGACAGCAGATGAGTGAAAACTTTGCAGAGCACAGCAAAAAAAATACCATTCCCATTAAGACTAACATGACACTATTTTTTTAACGTGCTGTGGAGTGGAGTCCATTAGACAGCCGGACTGGAACCTTGACTGTGGTGGTATCTCAGGTATACCTGCAGAGGTTAAACTAAACACGCGTGAGGTAACCAAGCCACGTTATATAATGGCGTTGGCCCCGTGCCAGACATGGCTGCTGATGCAATGATTAAACTGTCGGCTCTGCTACACGGCACCGAGATACATCACTGTCTGTCTGTCTGTCTGTCTGTCTGTCTGTCTGTCTGTCTGTCTGTCTGTCTGTCTGTCTGTCTGTCTGTCTGTCTGTCTGTCCGATTGAAGCATCCAAGGACCACAATGAAAATAAGTCGGACTATCGTGTTTTTCATCCTTGACACTTGATGAACAAGATGTAACTTGTTTCTCTTGCTTGACGTCTAATACAATCAATACATAAGAATTACAATAAAATAAAATAAAATTATGCGTGATTACACCGCTGATTGCACTATACAACATCTTTACACAAATCTTCTCTTCTGGGGGTTCCTGGCACAAAACATGTTATATCAATGTATCAATATATATATATATATATATATAATTTGAGGGTCCTCAACACGAAAAAGTTTGAGAACTACTGATTCAGAAAGTCATTTGTAGAATCGGCATCAGGTCTTAATGGGTTAGAGCCAGGTCATGTAGGTTGTGAAGTGGGCCTTGATCCAGAAAAGGTTGAGAAACACTGGAGAAGTATAAATAAGGACAAGCTTTTCTGTGAAGTGTGCAGATATTCCCCTGTGGAGCTGACAGGCCTGGAGAGAGAGAGAGAGAAAGAGAGAGAGAGAGAGAGAGAGAGAGAGAGAGAGAGAGGACTAGAAGCTGGAAGCACCTATACCTACAGTACGTCTGCTTCACTGGACAAGATTCAAGGCTACAGGGACAGCCAAAATACAGCAGTGCTGAATCAAATGATTGTGACGCCACATATTATTCTTTTATCGTGGGAGATCTAGAGTTCTAGACCATCCATCTAAAAGTCGTTTTGGATCTTGTTCCGTGCCAAGAAGGACCTCCCTTTGAACCACTTTCAATAGCGTCCCTATTGTGGCCATGACATTGTAGGCACTTTTTTATTATTAGGCTAGGTCCCCCATCTCTGGAACCCCCAATTTATATTGTAAAATCGATGTTAATTTAACTCTGAGAGTGTACAAATGGACCCGTGAGGGTGCATTTGGTTCCTACGGGCCACTATATGCGGCCCGTAGGACTGTTTCTGTAATGCAAGGCACATTATTATATTGATGTTGAAGTACACCTTGACATGACACTACATGTATGTCACACATTGTACACCCCCTGCACGTGACGCTAGTATGTTGCATGAAGGACATGCTGAGTGCCAAGCATGGAGGCATTGGGTAGCATTTGTCATAGTCTTTGGTATGACTCTGGAGGGGATCGACCCCCAACCTCCCAGTCTCGGGGCGGTCACTCTATAACCACAAGGCCACTGAGCTGTTGGCCTTGTGAGCCATGACAAAATAATTCATACAGTCATTTTCAAAATGAGCTAAAACAGTGAAAAAAGCTGATCACAACATGGTACATTGCCACACATTGTGATCGTGTTTTGGTTTTACGTGTGCGTGCCGTGCGTCTATGTGTCCATCATCATAAGAGTGGCCGGATGGGAGCTGCAAGTTTCCCAGTTCGAACCTGAGTTCGAACCCAGAGTTAGTTTCGAAGCCCCTATTGGTCCTGATGTGCAGGTTGGTGACACGTGTGTGAATGGGTGAATGTAATGCACAATCTATGTAAAGCACATTGGATAAAGGTGTTATATAAATGCACCATTTATCTAGGATGCCGTGCTTGGGACTTAATAAAACAGGCTTAGATGCAAGACATCTGTTCACGGTCTCTGAATCACTCTCTAGTCTATCTATAAATATAAGTAGTGTTGAGAGACTTCTCAACTGCAGGTGGGACTATAATGGATATCAGAGCATCCATATTGCACATTACAATCCTCGACATGGCCCTCTTGTCCTTTTAAGAAAAAGGAACTCTATGACTCCATGGCGGATACGATTGTCACACTGTCCTGAGTGAAGGTGGGCCAAAAATGTCAGTGAACTAGTTCTCAAAAATACTCAAACACTCTTTTATGCGACCTTGTTTTATAGGCTTCGCTGTTAAAGGTCTACTGTTAATTATGCCACATTGTTGGAGAGCGCATATCCATTTAAAACATTCAGGACGAGAACCCCTTTTGGTGTTTTACGGATTATGCTTGTAGATCTGCTATTTTTGAAAAATATAGAAAATGTGGTGTAAATCTTTGAATATATATTCTTTCCCAGCAAACATTTTATTAACTCAAATATTTGGTTCTGGGGGGTCCCTTGAACAATAGTTCATAGTTTCGGATGGGGTCGGCAGCCAATTACATATCATTTTGAGATGAAATAGTGTGAAACTGTTTTAAAGGTTTTTCAGAAAATTGTCATGATTTAGAAGACATTTTGTAGAATCTGGTCTCAGGTCTAAATGGGTTAAAACATTGACCCCCAGTGTCCCACTTTTGGGCTTGTCATAATAGTATACGCGAACATTTGGCATGAATAGCAGATCTACACGCTCACAGCGAGGTCCTTTGCTGCACACACTTCCCTCCGATCTCTCTTGCCATTTCCTGTCTAAATTATGAGGCCCATTCTTTCGC
>NC_139707.1:32873838-32878838 GCF_964188405.1 Protomyctophum parallelum
CCTTCCACTCTGTCTGCTATAAGGCTATAGGGCTGTGATCAGGAACCTTCCACTCTGTCTGCTGAGGCTATAGGGTTGTGATCAGGAACCTTCCACTCTGTCTGCTATAAGGCTATAGGGCTGTGATCAGGAACCTTCCACTCTGTCTGCTAAGGCTATAGGGCTGTGATCAGGAACCTTCCACTCTGTCTGCTGAGGCTATAGGGTTGTGATCAGGAACCTTCCACTCTGTCTGCTAAGGCTATAGGGTTGTGATCCAGAACCTTCCACTCTGTCTGCTATAAGGCTATAGGGCTGTGATCCGGAACCTTCCACTCTGTCTGCTATAAGGCTATAGGGTTGTGATCCGGAACCTTCCACTCTGTCTGCTATAAGGCTATAGGGCTGTGATCAGGAACCTTCCACTCTGTCTGCTGAGGCTATAGGGCTGTGATCAGGAACCTTCCACTCTGTCTGCTGAGGCTATAGGGCTGTGATCAGGAACCTTCCACTCTGTCTGCTAAGGCTATAGGGCTGTGATCAGGAACCTTCCACTCTGTCTGCTGAGGCTATAGGGCTGTGATCAGGAACCTTCCACTCTGTCTGCTGAGGCTATAGGGCTGTGATCAGGAACCTTCCACTCTGTCTGCTATAAGGCTATAGGGCTGTGATCAGGAACCTTCCACTCTGTCTGCTGAGGCTATAGGGTTGTGATCAGGAACCTTCCACTCTGTCTGCTAAGGCTATAGGGTTGTGATCCGGAACCTTCCACTCTGTCTGCTAAGGCTATAGGGCTGTGATCCGGAACCTTCCACTCTGTCTGCTAAGGCTATAGGGTTGTGATCAGGAACCTGAGGAACGGCAAGAAGATCCAATATTGAAGACCAGGAATCGGTTCCATGAATCCATCACATTTGGAACAATTTCCTGAACCGTTTTATCACGCTGTCAGAGCTGGCACATGGACTGCATTATCTGCTGTTATACAACAGGTCGTTTCGAGGAAGCAATCTGATTGGTTTAAGTAGCCATCTAGCCGTGCTTCAAACGAGCATGATGGAACACCTAATCAAAACATGAAAATCACAGATGCACTGTTCTGCCAGAGCGGAGCCGACTGGGTTTCTTTATGCTAGTTTCTTTGAACACTTTAGGTTTAGTGGCTACGTACATCTCTCATTAAAAAAAAGTTTTTTTTGGGTGGGTAACTGTTGTATAATTCAAGAGTCGTGCTTTACCATCATTAATGCACTTCTGCGCTGCTTACACAACTCGCCTATTGGCTCGTTCCTGCAGCAACGCAGGTGTGCATTAATTCCACCCTCTCATTCAATATTGCTTAATTCAATTAGAATATCACTATAACTAATATCACTATACCACTATAACTCTGTCAGTGTGCATAATTATGGAACCAAATGGACCCTTGTTCCATTTGTGCACTCTCAGAGTTACAGACCTGTAAGTTTTCATTTGGAACACCATATACGTAGGAATCGTTTTGATCGAGTTCCTGGCTGGTGCTGGACAAAGGTAGATACACACAGTGAAGAAGTGGTCCGCACACAGGCTTTGCTCCAGTAGTGTTTTCACATGATGTCATCACCTGATGAAACGTTGTGTCTTAATTTATGGTGTTTTAACAAAATAAAACAGTACTGGAGCAAAGCCTGTGTGCGGACCACTTCTTCACTGTAGATTATCTCATCACATCATGAGCTTGGCAATCTGCTATTTTTGAAAAATAGATAAAATAAAGTTCTGTGGGTTTTATTATTTTTTCCCCTCCATTTCCTGAAAATAACCGTTTTGGACATACAAGGTTTCCACATGACGATAAAAAAGCAATTAAACTATCTCAGTCATCGGGACAACAGCCAGTGTACACACACCACGTTGCCATAGAAGCTTGCTAGGCAACGGCTACAACAGACACAACACACTCCCTCATTGTGTGTGTTTGCAAGAGTTTGTGTTGCACAAACTGCGCGTGCGTGCGTGCGTGCGTGCGTCAATGTTTATCCCACAATGTTTACATCAAATTGTGGGCTACTGCTTTGCTTTCAAGACCACCAAGCATTAGCCAAAACAAATGGCGGAGAACACATACAAAAAAGCCACAGAGGAATACAAGAAAACAACTTGCACTCAGTTTGTCCGCGCTAATAAAGAGAGTTTTAATCTCAAACCGCAGCTCCCACTGCGGCAGAATTCAATTTGTAGCCCGTCAGAACAAAAACAGCAAAGTTCACAAGAGCAGTGCGACTGCAATAAGTCCATTTATCCACATCTAAGCCTGTATTTGTGAATATAGTAGAGCAGGAGCTCTGAGCTCACCAGAGCTGCGGCGCTATTGTACATGCATGTTAATAAGGGCGATAAGCATCTTCATAACTCGGTCCCTGGGAGGTGGGGGATTAGTACAGTCAATGCGCTTCCATATCACCAAAGGCCCAAAGAGTAATGGCAGAATAAGCTTAAATTCTAAAGCTCCGGCTACTCAAAATACCGAAGGCCCTCAGAGCGAAATCAGCTCCATTAAAAAAGAAAGAACAAAAGCGAGAGCGTCTATTCTGTGCAAGTCTCGGAGCAAAATGTGAGAGTAATTTGACACACATTATGTGCCAATGTAACAAGTTCTCTCTCTCTCTCTCTCTCTCTCTGCGGTGGCGTACAGTAGCTGTTGAAAAATCACCTCGTTATACATGCTGCTGTCACTGAATGAAGGCGCACTACCAACTCCTCATTTATGCTTAGTTGCGCGTGGGTGTCGGCGGGCACCGATAATAGCTGATGTATAAGCTCAAAGCGCGTTGCACGCCGCAACGACTAAGTACAACTCAGGTTTCACGCACTATATCCTGCACCTCGTCACTCACTCGCAGAGGGACGGGTGTGATGTGTAGATCAAACCCCACCAGGTAGAGGTAAAACGCTCGCCTCAGGGTTCAATTCCTGCCAGTGGCGCTTCAGACACACGCAGGCGTGTTCATTATGGGAAGACAGCAGGGGATCGTGTCGCAGAACTAGCGACTCCTACGGGTTTGTTCGGGGATAGCCGTAATCTGAAGACGCACCGCTTCAAACTCCATCTTAGGCCTTATAGCACTTGTCGTAGCACTTGGCCAAGCCTTGACGACAGTGCCGTGATTTTTTTTCCACCCTAAAACATGATCATCAGGTAATTAGTATTATATATATATATATATATTTTTTTTTTTTTCAAAAAAGTGTACAGTATTTGTTAAAATGTATTTTTTATGTGGACATCCCCATCAGTTCATTAAGTATGCCTGGTTTGCAAAACTATAGACACAATAGGATGCCAGGTCAACAATGACCTGGCATTTTTTATTTATTAGGTTGAAGGACTAACATCTCAGCAGAACAAGTTGATGTCACTTCATGAAAACACGCACGCATGCACACACGCACGCATGCACGCACGCACGCACGCACGCACACACACACACACACACACACACACACACACACACACACACACACACACACACACACACACATGCATATGTATAGACACAGCGATGCACAGATAAATGTGTGTATGCAACTGTGTGTGTGCACGCACACGCACGCACACACAGACACACACAAAGGCGTGCTGTGTGTATCTGGCCATAGAATGACATTAAGCTGAACTCAGTGAACCGTGCGATGGAGAACATGATTATTATTATTATGAGATTGCATTCCTTCCTGCCAGCCAGAGGACGGACACACACCACACGCACGCACGCACGCACGCGCGCGCACGCACACACACACACACACACACACACACACACACACACACACACACACACACACACACACACACACACACACACACACACACACACACACACACACACACACACACACACACACACACACACACAGTGCAACACAAACCCATTCTTTGTCTCTGTTTCTTGCACAATGGCTTGTATAAGCAGAACTACTGTATCTTGAATGACAGTCCTGTCTAAAAAGCTATGGAGAAACAGTGGGCTTACATCTACACGCGCACGCACACGCACACACGCGCACACGCACGCAAGCCACATGAACCCTATAGTGTCCTTGTTTTTGGTTTTGGTGTAGAGGGGAAAAAGGGCAGACCAAGCGACAGACAGAGAGCGACAGACAGAGAGTGACAGACAGAGCCAGCGATCAAGTATTGTTCAATCATTAAATGTCTGAAAATTCATATAATGTGTAAACAAAACACATCTACAAAAAATCATGAATTTACCCAAGGTTTAATCTGCATTATATGCTTATACAATACTGTATCATCAGCCCATATACGTATAGTTGGATGACACATGAGGGACAAGACTCTTGGACTGAACTCAGATCAGTTTTCATCAGGCTATACTGAGTGGATGACACATGAGGGACGAGAAGGCTTGGACTGAAGTCAGATCAGATCTGGCCAGAGATCAGAGGAGAGGAGCCGGGGCAGATCTGTGAGCTAATAGGCCTGTCCTTCAGGACCTGTTAGAACACGCACGCATGGCACTCTCTGCTAGCTAGCTGCTCCACCTCCAGAAGGAATTATTTACAAATCTTATGGGAAGCACAACATTTTGTAGTTAAGAATTTATTGTCACATCATCAGTAAAACAGTGGGGGAAATTTGTTTTTGAGCATCGTGTGGTTTTTACAAGGGAAAAAAAGAAAGAGAACAAGGCAGGGTGGTGGGCAGGACATCAAGGCAGGACAAAAGAAAGACGTTTGAGCAAAGCTTTTTACCACAAACTGTGCAAGTAAAGGAAATGAGAAAAAGAGGTTGCGCATCAGCAATGGTTTTCAGTGGAGTGCTAATCCAGAATCCAGCAGGCCTATACATAAAACATTTAAAATATAGGAATTCCAAAAAGGTAGCACATCCAAAAATGTAATAAATGGCAGACAAAGTGCTCACATTTCCATCTCTTTATTGGCACACACACCAAAAAGGAACGCTTCGCTTACGCGTTCCGGCTATGAGCCTTCATCAGAGCATGAGTTTTCAT
>NC_139707.1:32883552-32886052 GCF_964188405.1 Protomyctophum parallelum
CCATATATGGGGACTAGGTTGGTCTCCCCTTTTCCCCCATATATGGGGACTAGGTTAGGGTGGTCTCCCCTTGTCCCCCATATATGGGGACTAGGTTGGTCTCCCCTTGTCCCCCATATATGGGGACTAGGTTGGTCTCCCCTTGTCCCCCCCTATATGGGGACTAGGTTGGTCTCCTTGTCCCCCATATTGGGGGGACTCGTTGTCTCCCCTTGTCCCCCATATATGGGACTAGGTTGGTCTCCCCTTGTCCCCCCATATATGGGGGACTAGGTTGGTGGAGGGTGTGTAGAGCCCAGGATCACATTAGATGATTGACACAGGGGTGAAAAATGGGTTACAAAATCAATCGTGGGATAAAAAATCACACCAGTGTGAACCGAGTGGTGCAACTCCCGTCTATTGGTTCTCTGTATCATTCCAATTTGTATCGTTCCAAATTTCTTCTCTGTAAATCTACCCTACTATACCCTACTGGTATAAATATGTAACATACTCGTGCTCACTGATACATACATAACATCAGCCTCCTCGCTTTCAAAGCCGCTCTCACGTCTCCAGAGCGTTTGCTTGTGTCTTTGCTCCTCTCTCTTTCTGCCCCCCCTCCCCTCCCCCTCTTGTTGTCTTCCCATCCTCTCATCTCTAGGACGCTCTCTCTCTCTCTCTCTCTCTCTCTCTCTCTCTCTCTCTCTCTCTCTCTCCATTATGAGTGCAGTTCATTTGTTACGCTTTCCTAGACACTGCATTGTGCACTTACTGACTGTGCACTTTCCCTATCTAATCTCTGCCACCATGCACTGAATGGCTCATTCACCTACTGAATTATGGCCGCTTTCTTCTGTGTCGTGTGTGCGTGTGCACACGGGCACTGGCCTGCGCACACGCACAAGGGTGTGTGTCTGACTTGAAAGGGTTCTAATTAGGAGAGAATGGCAGTGCGGTGCGGTGCGGTACAGTGTGTGTGCGTGTGTGCGTGCGTGCGCTCTTGTAATAAAGAGGAAAATATGAAAGCATTGATTAGAAAATGGCTACAGAGAGCTGAACGGAGTGTATAGAGGCTCTGAGGAGATTGATTACAGCTGATTGCAACGCAGTCTGATAAGCTGCCTTCAATCTGGACTCTGCTGCTGTGTCGTTCCAATTATCACCTTTTCTAAGACAAGAGGTTCAAACAACACGCTTCTGTTTAAGCCTTCCATCTGCGTGCGTGCATGTGTGTGTGCGTGGGTACGTGCGTGCGTGCACTTGAGTTACAAAATACAAAGTACAATATAGTAGGCCCTACACTTTTGTAAAAAAGGAAAAAAATATGAGTTGAGAACATAATGTCCCCCCATGAGAGTAATGGTTTGTTTTATGTTTAAAAAGATGATTTTAGGAGAAAAGATTCAGGTTTGGATTGGGGTTCGGGATAAGGTATTTAGATGGCTGATTTTATACAGATTTTTATACTGAAAGTACCAAAAAAATTACCTCAACTTCATATGTATGTCCAAAATTGTTTGGACTTTAAATTTTTAATGCATAAAAAGTAGCAAATCGACAACGCACCACGTTTTGAGCTTGTGGATCTGCTACTTCTGATAGGGTGAAGAGGTAGGGCATTCGTTCACGATTGGTGAGGTCTGCATGGACCGTTGCAGCTAGTTGGCCCCTACCACAATGCTGTTTAGTCAGCATATAACTATACCACCAAGTATCTCTCTCTCTCTCTCTCTCTCTCTCTGTCAGTCACACATGTGCGTGCACACGCACGCACGCACACACAGCAACGCACAGCACACACACACACACACACACACACACACACACACACACACACACCACACACACACACACACACACACACACACACACACACAGATATTATCTACAATATCTAGGCCTTGTAATTCTGCCCTGGAAACATAAAAAGCCATTACACTGTAGCCTACTAGTGCGAGCACTTTGTCAGAACATGAACCCAGTCAACTCTCTGTCTGTGTGTGTGTGTGTGTGTGTGTGTGTGTGTGTGTGTGTGTGTGTGTGTGTGTGTGTGTGTGTGTGTGTGTGTGTGTGTGTGTGTGTGTGTGTGTGTGGTGTGTGTGGTGTGTGTGTGTGTGTGTGTGTGTGTGTGCGTGCGTGCGTGCGTGCGGTGCGTGCGTGCGTGCGTGCGTGTGTGTGTGTGTGTGCGCGCAGTGCGTGTGTGTGCGTGTGTGTGGTGTGTGATGAATAGATGCTGTCAGGAAGTGACACTGTAAAGTGATACAATACAAAGACAACAGAAAATCATTTTGCGGCATTAGGCTCTCTGCTAATAAGTGAGCGCATGCACGCACGCACACACACACACGCGCACACGTACGCACGCACACACACCACACGCGCACAGCCTATATCATTAACAGTAGGATCTAGGCTTCATATTAGCTGCTATGCGCATGGTCTTCTAATACTATACTATACTGCATTTTGTAAATATGTATATACCTTTTTACCAGCTGCTGTGTAAGCACAGCTG
>NC_139707.1:32891052-32893552 GCF_964188405.1 Protomyctophum parallelum
TAAAAACTAAAGACTTAAAACGCCACACTGCAATGTCCCAAAATAGTCGTCTGAGGAATAATACGAGAGTCTAGACTGACAAGACACGCACCAGCGAGAGAGAGAGAGAGAGAGAGAAATATGGAGGGATAGTGAGTGACCCATTTTCATTGCAGTCCATACTTAGATGAATGAGAAAGAACACACACACACACACACACACACACACACACACACACACGTGACGTGCACACGCACAAATCTACTGTTTGACTCAGAAAGACACGCAGCTTAAAACAGAGACAGATAAAGAGTAAGGAAATTATTTGTCTGTTTCTCTCCACAGTCGTTTTCAGGTGAGCTTGGTTAATTGGCTGTGGTGTCTCACCAGCTGTTTGTGTGTGTGTGTGTGTGTGTGTGTGTGTGTGTGTGTGTGTGTGTGTGTGTGTGTGTGTGTGTGTGTGTGTGTGTGTGTGTGTGTGTGTGTGTGTGTGTGTGTGTGCGCGTGTGTGCATGTATGAGCACACGCGTGTTGAAAGAGGTAAACAATAGTATGGTTTTCATTAGCCAACAGCCACACACCCCCACCCCCAACACACACACGCACACGCACACACACACACACACACACACACACACACACACACACACACACACACACACACACACACACACACACACACACACACACACACACACACACACACACACACACAACCTTTCTGTCTTGTGACACTAATGTATCCACTTCCTCAAACCATCCATGCTCTCTCTCTCTCTCTCTGACAGTTAATGATGTGTTCTTTGTTCACCGGAACAGACAGACATGCAGACACAGACAGACAGACAGACAGACAGACAGACAGACAGACAGACAGACAGACAGACAGACAGACAGACAGACAGACAGACAGACAGACAGACAGGCAGGCAGGCAGACAGACAGACAGGCAGGCAGGCAGGCAGGCAGGCAGGCAGGCAGGCAGGCAGGCAGGCAGGCAGGCAGGCAGGCAGGCAGGCAGGCTGTCCTCCATGGGGAGCCCAGAGGGGCTTAGCCACATGGGTAAAGATGACTTCATCACCCCCTATCTCCACCTCTCCTCCACCTCCGTCAGTCACCATGGCTACGTCTCCCAGATGACAGGCTGGGGGTGGGGGGATTGGAGCCAGGCAGGTGGAGGGAGGGAGGGAGGCTGGGTGGGGTGCACGACAAGGTGCACCGCACGCCTCAGGGCCTGGTTTTTGTTATGGCCAAAGTTCACCTAGAGTGCAGTGAGTGCAGGTGCTGATATTGTGCATGTTGACTCACTGGAAAGACCCTGCTATACCAATGGGTCTCAAAGTGGGGTCCCTTGTGGTTTCTTGAAGGGGTTCAAATGGCCCCTTATATGGGTATGTACCTCTGAGAGTGTACAAATGGACCCCATATGGGTCAATTTGTACACTCAGAGTTATGGGGGTCCTTGACATTCAAAAGCTTGAGAACCACTTGTGCTACACACTAAATGGAACAGAGCATTCATAAGGATAATTGGTGAAGGAAATAAGGCAGAGACCTCTTTCCAATATGGCTGCTGTCAGTGTTTATAGAGTCTATTGAGACGCACGCTGGGCAAGACCTACGCTGTAGAGTGCATTGCTGGAATTTGGTGGAAGTAGCGGGATTTTGGCGGAAAATGACGCTGACGCTTTATAAATCTGTTTACATTCTGTGTTGTGATTGGCCGGAAAATATCTTATCCGGGGGAAATACATCTCAAGGGATGTTCCCGCTCCGACACTTCTGGCTATGCACTCTCTGCCTTAGGTTGTGACCAGGCTTTTCGCTTCGCAGATGAGTAAGGCTGGGTAATTGAGACGCAGTGTTTTACTTTAGTTTAGACCACCGACCATTCAGTCTTGAACAAATTGTAGGGTGGGTGAGATCGGCTGGATGGTTTTTAAGCGGTCACACCTGGCCTGAGTCAAACAATTAGTCTCTGAGAGCTGGGTGCGATACACACCTCTTGTAATGCACACAGGATAAATCACCTCACAGTAGGCACAGCCCGTACTCTCCCTGTAGCATGATTCTGAAATTAAAGAACTGCGATCTAAAGAAAATAATAATCCTGCTGTCTGCCCGCTATACCAGAGCATGTCAGTCACACAAGCATTTCTCAATATCAGCAATTTATAATAATATTACCATCCTGCCCCCCAGCACCATGTGGTCATGTGTTTATTTTGTCTACAGACTCTACACTATTGAACTAAACGGTTCAAGAGGTATAGTGGCGCTATTTCAACCAAGGAGTGGGTTTCAGTTATACTGTAGTACGTAGCAACTATAATGCATTTCACATGGCTATAGCAGTGATTCTCAACCATTTCAATTTAAAGAACCTCCAGTTTGAAATGCATAAGGCCATGGAACTGTAAAATCAGTACTTACTTAGCTCTTAGAGTGTACAAATGGAACCATTTGTACACTTACAGTGTACAGACCCGTAAGGGTCCATTTAGTTCCTAACTATCATTT
>NC_139707.1:32898552-32913552 GCF_964188405.1 Protomyctophum parallelum
GATGCATAATGCATGGAGCTATCGGGAGTCGGGACCCCCGTCGTCCGGGCCGGTGGGGCTTCAAACACTCGCTCATCTGGCAGATGGATACATTATTTAACAACAAGTCTCTTGCTATTAGTCAAGTGTCCATCTTCCCAGCCCAAATTGCCACCGCCTGTACCCAAATCGCATTTGACATGCTGCGCAATTAAGCCCCGGCGCGCGCATACGTGCCTCGCGTGCGTGGGTGCGTGCGCGAGGGAGCGAGAGCGCTCAGGAGGAGGTTGCCATTACATTATTTAGAGATAATCCAAACAGAGGCACCGACAGACTGGTCCATCGATCCATCCCCGCTTCGGCCCCAATCAGATCGATAACGGCTAAAACAGCAGGCGCGTCTTTTACGCATTCGGTCCTGCGATGCAGAACGTCATGTTCCACACGCGCGCGCGCACTCACACACACACACGCACGCACGCACGCGCACACGCACACACACACACACACACACACACACACACACACACACACACACGCACCACACGTACACGTGTTTTATGGTAACACACAAACACGACCGCCAGCCAGCCTACCACGCTGCATGCTTGCCCGGCCCAGGAGCAGCAATTTCCATTTAGAATAGAAACTCGGAAAGTCAAGCTCTTTAATATAGCCTACAAAGTAAAACGTCGTTCTGTGTGCGTTTTGTGTGAGAGTCAGTGCGCGAGTTGTGTGTGCATGTGTAAAACTAAAAGAAAATGTGCACGCACGAGGTCCATTTGCTTATACACGACTACCAGGTTACTATACTACACTCTCAGAGTTAAATGTCTCCCTGTCTTGAAGCAACCATGCCGTGCTGCATGTGATATGAGAGAGAGAGAGAGAGAGAGAGAGAGAGAGAGAGAGAGAGAGAGCGCGCGTCGCATCTCCAAACAGTGCAATGAGTGCATCCTCCTCACTCACTCACAAACCACCAGCTCAATACGAAATAAATAATAATAATAATGTCGCTCACACACGCACACACTCACTCACTGTAACTGTGAGGCTTGCTCCGCAGCAGTTATAAACACAGAAGAGAGTAAAATAAAAATGAAGATAGGCTATCACAAAAATAAAGTAAAAATAAATCATCTTTAATTAATAATAATGTCTCTCACCTGCTGCCAGTTTTCCTCCAGGGAAGGCATCGCCGAGAAATAGCCAGTGTCATGCACGAGTTGAAGTTCCTGAAAAATACTGTAATTCGCCAACACGTCCATGTTGATACGAAGTTGAGAAGGGGGGGGGGGAAACACACACAAAAATATATATATATCTGTGTGAAAAAACGCGACAAAGTCCCACAGAAGAATCCACAGGAAAGAAACGCACTTCCCCCTCCAAAAAAAAGACACACACACGGTGTGATTTTAAAGCGATAACAGCTGAGATCCGCGCTTATCAGTTTTATGATTACTACTATTATTGCCTCCGTGCGTGGCGTGCACCTGAAAGTCCTGCTTGCTGCCTCCACCTCCTCCTCCTCCTCCTCTCTCCCAAAGCATAAACACAAAGATGAGCGCTTGAAAAGAACCACAACACAAATTGACGAATAGAGGAAGGAAGGAAAAAAAATAGTTGTAGAAATCCGCTACGCCAGTCCAGTTGTCACTCACTCATTCACTCACTCACACACACACACACACACACACACAGACACACACACTTATTTTACTTTAGATAGAAGTGCAGCATTGGTCAGGATATAGTAGTAGGGTTGCCAGGTTGGGCAGGCTGGCTGGATGTCTGGGGGAAGGAAGGAAGGAAGGACTTCAAAAACAAGCAGAAAAACGTCCATCTATTTCCGCATTTGGCAGATTGGAATCTTGCAAAAGAAAAATTCCGGCGTGTTTGTTTTTCCCTGTCTGTCTCTCCCATGCATGCAGACAGCGCTCCGCTCCTCTCCTCCTCTCCGGGACCAGACTCCAGGCTGCAGGCAGGCAGGCAGCAGTCAGTGTGGATGGATGGATGATTGGAGAGGGAGGGAGGGAGGGAGGGGGGGGGGGGTCACTCTATACTGCCACTGCAAGAAGAAGCACAGGAGAGAGCCTGGGAAGCGTTGCCAGACGTTGCGAGAGAAACAAGCGTTCATGCCGGTCCTATGGAAACAAGACCCGCCCACCACCACCAGTCCACCACCACCACCACCGGCAAAAAAATAGTTACTATCAAAATTAGTTTAACCACTTGAATTGTATACAAGTCTGCTATTTGAAAATAGCAGATCTACAATCGGGAATCATTTTTAAGTCACACATCTTGTATTTGGGGGGGGGGGGTCCCTGTCTGGCACAAAATATTTTCAGAAGGGGGGTAGGAGGGCCGCCAACCGAGCAAAGACAAATACATATACATTTTGGGGGTACTTGACATGAAAATCTTTGAGAAGTTAACTACAACATTATAACTTATAAGCAAGCCCAAATGCCAAATGCCAACTACACTCAACTTAACTACAATAATTATTTACAAGCAACTTAACAGAAAAAACAAGCACCGAGACGCTTATAATAAGCGGACGTGGCAACACCGCAGCTTGGCTGGCCGTGGGATGGAGGGGAGGAGCCAGCACGTCAATCAATTTCGTGCGTGACCTTATAAGGTAAATAGGGTTGATGATCTCACTCGCGTCCAATTAAGGCGGCGCCGAAACGGAGGGGAGTGGGCGGAGGCTGGAGGTAGAGGAGGGACGCCATTGGCCACGCGCGGCTGTCACTCCGGCCCCAACATGGCAGTGAAAGGTGAGCTATTTTTAGAAGGCTATATAAGCAGGCGCGCCAGCGCTTTTCCCTCACTCACAGCGAGTTGTGCGGCTGAGGAGGAAGCAGAGCAGTCTGCTCTCTGTCTTTCGCTCTGTACAATCTGGTACACGTACTACTATTACACGTCTCGAAGTGATTGTTAGCCTTTCAGAACGGTTTCTAAAATAAAACAAATCATGTCAATATACCGGTACAAGATTTGTAGGCCTATCGTTAAATTGTTAAACTAAAAAATGTTGTGGAAAATTGCAAATCTATGCTCAGAAGCTTTTAGATTTTTTCACTTTTAGATTTTCAAATAGCCAATCAGTGGTTAAATTAAAGTGGTTGTACATTGATCTTGATGCTTACACATTTTACTGGGGACCCCCTTATGGACCCGTGGGGGTCCCTGCATGGGCCGGACCCCACTTTGAGAACCACTGCATTAGGCCACATACCCCCAGTTCATACAATAAAATAACAACAATTGGACTTGGAGGGGGGGGGGGGGGGGGGGGTATTTTTGGAACCCTGGTGGTCCCTGCTCGGTTGGACCCCCAAAAAATAAGCGACAAACTGAACTCCTACCTATAATGTGAACGTTTTGGCTCTGGTGGCTTGGGAACAGACAAACCACTGAGATAAACAGCTGTAATGGTTGGTGATGTAACCACCTTGCCCAATAGAACTTCTCCTGTGGTTTGGGGTTTGCGTTGTTTTCACTGGCAGCCCTCAAGCATCCTTAAGTCCATGATCTGACTATAGGGTTGCGATCCTTTTTTAGCATTTTAACGACTCCTTTCTCCACTTATGCAGGTAGGCTATGTAACTCTGAGAGTTATGGTGGTCCGACTCCTTTATATAAATAAATGAAAGTTTGAGAACCACTGGTATTGTAATTGTATAGCAGATGTGAAGTCCACTGATATATACCAGTTCTGACAAGTGTGATATAACCTGTTCCAGAAACGGTTCCAAATCAACAGTTCCTCAATGCTTGTTCCTCCGGTTCCGGGTCCCAACACTACCTTTGATGCATGTGACATTCTTTTTTAAATCTCTTGTACTTTGCAGTCTACATTGTGACATCCATGTGTTACTGTAATTTGAGAGTTGAGTTGAGCTGCCAATGCAACTTGGTCCAATCCTTAATCACATACGGACAAACAACATCTATGCCGATAATATCTAACTTGCGGAGGTAGCGTGCCTTGTCCACGGGCAACAGATCTTTCATCGTATGGCATTGCAAATACGTTTGATAATCGCTACTCTGCGCAATATTGTTTTGGAAATGCCGCAAATTGCATTGCAGTGAATGTGAACTTCCCCGGCGCTTTGAATATGCGCCGTGGTGTCAGTGTATTTGCTACGTGTGCCTTGACTCCCTACGTGCACTTTGTATAAATAAATAAATAAAATAAATGGTACATTTATATAGTGCCTTTATCCAAGGTGATTGATTGTGCATTACATTCACCCATTCACACACACACACACACACACACACACACACACACACACACACACACACACACACACACACACACACACACACACACACACACACACACACACCGATGGTGGAGGAAATCATGCAAGGCACTACCCTGCTCATCAGGAGCAATTTGGGGTTCAGCTTCTTCAACACTAACTCTGGGGGAGCCCGGGATTGAATGCCACTCTATACCACTGAGCCACTAATGCCCGAACGAATGTATGAATGAATGTATGAATATCAGGCACAGACTGGCATAGAGAAAATCGGCCCTGGGATTTGTGGTCTTCACCGGCCCAAAGACGCCACTATGTTGTTTTGTTTGTTGTTTTGTTTTGCCTCAGCCATGGCCCCACGACTGCCCAGACCTTCTGGCCTCTGCCAGAATTGCCAGACTGTCCAATCCGGGCCTGATGAATATGGACGGGTACATAACCTCACATCTCCATATTTCATATTTAAAAAATATTGTGTGAATTACTTCATTGTACAACAGTGGCAGACAAAACTATAACTAAGTTAGGTCCTCTTCTTCTTCTTCTTCTCAATTTTCATTTTTTTCCCCCATTTTTTACATTTCCTGAAAAGTAACCGTTTTGGACATACAAGGTTTCCAAGCCGACAGCGGCGATATACAACATACACTGAGGGGACTTGTAGGTCATCTACTTTGACAAACCGACCACATGAGACAAACTGCCTCAGTGCCTGCTTGAGCCATTAAGACCTGAGGCCGGTTCTAAAAATGCCTTCTACTGTATCAGTGGTTCTTTGGCCGTGGAGCCCCTGAAGATGTATTGTGCCAGCAGGGCCCCAAAAGAGAAGATTTGTGTTCAATGATTATAGATGTAAAAGCTTGCAGAGCGGCATGAAGTGATGCACTGTGAGCTTATGTCTGCTATTTTTGAAGAGCCAATGCTGAAATCTGAAATGACACCTGTAGATGTTTTCCCGGTTTAAAGATTTCTAAAATATGAATGTGAATGTAATTTCCAGAGACTATTTAGCGTCTGTATACCGAACGAGTCACGCTTTTTTTGGGAATGGTATTATTCTTCCGGTTTGAGGGAAGGAAATTGTGGTTTGAGGGTTCCGGCCTGATGACTACAAAACAATGACTACAACATGATGTAGCGATATATCATAAACCAGAAAAGGAATGCTTCCTAGGCTAGTCGTGCAATGCATCGCAGATTGAAAACAGATCTCTAAACTCACAATATGTGGCGGATTTTACACGTTGTGAGTTTATAGACCTGCTATTTTTGGTCACGGATGCTGTTGTTCAATGAAGCCTGAATTTCACAATTAGGTCACACAATTAATGACACTTCTGAACTCTGAAGCAACAGATCCCCCCCCCCCCCCCCCCCCCCCACCTTCCCCCGCAAAACCAAGCTTGCACCATGGGTGACCGGACCTTCTGCTCGGCTGCCCCTTGACTGTGGAGCACCCTCCCTGACCACCTGAGAACAACACAGTCTGTTGGCGCTTTTAAGAGAGGATTAAAGACTCCTAGTTCTTATGCTCAGGTGATTTACCCTGTATTATAACATTTTGAGACTTGGATGTAAAGTGCAATATAAACAAAATGTATTATTATTATTATACTTATTATTATTATTATTATTATTATTATTATTATTTAAAGCTGTAATTAAGCTCACTTACTCTTTGCCTTATATAGCACAAAACGTGCTGTCCATCAAAGGTCAGCCCCGTTTGGAATCAAAGTCTGAGATTTACTACGAATTCTGTGCCAGCTTTCTGAGTGCTCCCACTTTTCTCACCTTTAATTGGTCTATTATCGGACATGTTTATCGGCTGCGTCTTACCTTTTATGTTTCTATCGCTGTGGTTGATCACGCCTCATATCAATCTCCCTTTTGTGTGTTGTAGTGTGAAGGCACACTTGAACTCTGGTAGGCTATACTATGTCCAAAAGTGGTTAATTTTCAGGAAATGGAAGATAATGTCGCAATTATTTAGTCATAATTTCTTTGTTAATATTTTTCATTGGGTCAATATTTATAAAACCCTCAGACACACCTAACCACATTCACGTTAAATTTTGCTGATGCACAAACTCATACATTGGCTGTTTTCATTACTTTTGCGTGACACCAAACAACATAAATTAAAAAATATATATATGGAGTTACAAGGTTTCTGCCCAACAGCGATGATATACAGTACATAATGAGAGAAACCACACTGCCAACAAGCAGCTCTGTTGGCACAGTGACCAAAGCTGTTGGTCTCTCAGTCAATCAAATGCTGTTGTTCATGTTTGTTTGTCTGATGCTACCCATTGTGTACAGTGTCCTCATAACCTATGGAATAATGGGCTCGCTGTATTCATTTCTTTGCTCCAAGCTGCCACTCCCACCGGTTACAATGTGGCTACAAATGAAACCAATGTATCACTTTTCACATTCAGCTCCTGCAACACCTATAATTCTTTTGCAGAGTTTCAATCCAAGGTGCTGTGCTGTTCAACTGAACTCGCAGGATTGCTGATAAGTATTAACATTATTGGTTATTTGTATGTCAGATTTTCTTGCTATACTGTATGTATAGCTATTTTGTCCTGGTTTTATTCCTATTTTATCATTTTTACTATCACTATTTTTCTACTAATTTTCTTCTTTTAATTAATTTAATTTAATTCACATCTAACAACTTTCAACCTGGCTGACATCCCTATTTTGTATTTGTCATTATAGCTGGAAAGTGTCAAAACATTTAAAATGTTTTCCCATTTCTTACAGCGTATCTGTGTCTGTATATTTTGCAAAACGCTGCATTGATCAACTTCTTGGCTTTCTCAGAAGCGAAGACATCTTTCTAAGATTCTGAATGCCAGTCAATTTGGGCTATAACCATGTTCAATAACTACCATCTATCTAAACGGTCTATAGCATACTGTACACGCCGTCCGTCCGTCCGTCCGTCCGTCCGTCCGTCCGTCCGTCCGTCCGTCCGTCCGTCCGTCTCTCTTGCTTGGCTCCAGGATGAAATGACTGAGGTGGCAGTTGAGAATGGCGAGGGGGCTCATCTCACAATTATGTACTGTACATACAACTTAAACTGAGGGGACAGAATCTGCAACGATGGGTGCCAGGCCCCCTCTGGCACCCCTGTGGCAACGGGCCTGCCCGCTATAGGGCTTTTTACGTCACCGGCACAACAACTAAACGTTTATCTTTCCTTTGGAAAGAAACAGTATGTATAGTATGTATATAGTATATAGTATGTGTGTGTATATATATGTTCATTGTGCAAATCAGCAGCAGAAACAACAACAACACACTTTTCCTTACTTGAGGGCCTCCCCTTCTCTTCATAGCACAAGGAAGTCACAAACCTAACAGCATTCATTGTCTCTACATGTTCTGCATCTTCAGCATGCTATTTAACACCATTTGTAGACAATGCAATGGTGGAGTAGGTTTCAGTTCCTATTAAGTTCGCCAACTTGACAAATAAAACACAAGTAAAGGGTACGATAGCCAGAGGTAATGCGTTCCTGGAATCATTGTGCTTCGCAGAGGAATTAGTAAGAGTGGGGGTCCAAGGACGGACTGTTGTTTGGTGTTGTTTTGTTTTTTTGCAGTCACAAACTGGATATATGCCTTCTTTAATAGGTTCCTGAGAATCCTGACCCATGCAGTGCTTTCTTTACTTGAAGGCTTTCTTTCCACTTTGTTACACAGGGGAGACATAAATGGTAGTATTGTCCTCTCTGTTGAGTACACTGCACATTTATTCAACCCTCGTAGACCTTGGCACTGCAGCCACTATAATAACTATCCATCTGTCTGTCTGTCTGTCTGTCTGTCTGTCTGTCTGTCTGTCTGTCTGTCTGTCTGTCTGTCTGTCTGTCTGTCTGTCTGTCTGTCTGTCTGTCTGTCTGTCTGTCTGTCTGTCTGTCTGTCTGTCTGTCTGTCTGTCTGTCTGTCTGTCTGTCTGTCCGTCCGTCCGTCCGTCCGTCCGTCCGTCCGTCCGTCCGTCCGTCCGTCCGTCCGTCCGTCCGTCCGTCCGTCCGTCCGTCCGTCCGTCCGTCCGTCCGTCCGTCCGTCCGTCCGTCCGTCCGTCCGTCCGTCCGTCCGTCCGTCCGTCCGTCCGTCCGTCCGTCCGTCCGTCCGTCCGTCCGTCCGTCCGTCCGTCCGTCCGTCCGTCCGTCCGTCCGTCCGTCCGTCCGTCCGTCCGTCCGTCCGTCCGTCCGTCCCTCCCCTCACCCCCCATCTCTCACTCTCTCTCTCCCCCCCGACCTCTCCCCCCCGACCCCCCCCCCCCCTCTCTCTCTGTCTCCCTCTCTCTCTCTCTCTCTCTCTCTCTCTCCATCCCTGGGGACTGTAAGGTCTCGATGGAGTAGCAGGGGCAGATGGCTTCTAGATTGGCTGTTTCGGAACATTTTCTCCATTGATTTTTACAGCTCTCTCTGCCAATAGGAATTAGTAGGAACAGAGGGGGAGGAGAGGGGGGGGGGCAATGGAAGAGAAGGAGAGGTGGAGAGCAAGGAAAAGAGGAGTGTGTGTAATCTGTGTACATTTTGAAAGAGTGCACAAACGCACGCACGCACGCACGCACGCAGGCACGCACGCACGCACGCACGCACGCACGCACGCACGCACGCACGCACACACACACACACACACACACACGCGCACACGCACACGCACACACGCACACGCACACGCACACGCACACGCACACGCACACGCGCACGCGCACACACACACACACACACACACACACACACACACATACACACACACACACACACACACACACACACACACACACACACACACACACACACACACACACACACACACACACAGATGGATATAGGCCTATAATATGAGCCTATGAATATGTTATTGTGTGAGAGTGCACTCTGCTAGCATTATTAGCCCATAACCACACTCAAATGCCTTTAATGCTTTCTATAACGTTTAAAAATGCTGACCCCCACCTGTCCACCTGCCATTTAGCCATGGTCTTCCGACCATCATGACTGTGCGTGTTCACGCAAATCTTCACTTAGCGTTTGTAGGCTTACTGTTGCACTAAAGCGAAGGGGGGAAAACTTTCACTTTTAAATAACTACTACTAGACCCTGGCCTATATCGTCTGTCGGTAGTCCAAAACTGTCTATTTTGAATGATTGAATGAATGAATGAATGGTTTATTTCGAACTATTCAATTAAAAAAAAACTTTTTTTTAAAAACATGATCGAAAAGGAATAGGCAGAAGCTTATAGCTTATTTATGCCTATCCTTATTACATAAGGACGTAGAACATGTACAGGGTGTACTATTTTCAGGACTCTAATTCATAAATAGCAAAAGTAGCAGATCGACAAGTTAGAAACGTGTCGCTTCCCGTTCCGAGCTTGCAAGATCTGCTATTTTGATAACTTGTGATGTGTGATGCTGTCTAGTAGGCTATAATCAAGTGGGGCATTAATTAAAAAAAGAACACAATAACTTGTATAGGAGATAAGAGGTTGCCCGACAGCAACGATATACTTCATCATATGCCGAATAGTGAAAATGGCTGATCTTACAAGCTCAAATGTTGAATCAGAGGCTCAAAGTTTGAACATTTTAAAATTGATTACAATTTCTTTTACATTTCCTGCTAAAAGGATAATACAAAAAGCTCCTAGGTCTTGTTTCCATTGTGGTCCTATAGTTTATACTCAATGAATCAGAGAATACAATACACAAAATACCTACCACAACAAGAAAGATCACCAAATGACATGCCCCAATTAGGGACGCAATGCCTCAATGTGGTTAATTTGAAGATGTCCTCGGTGAAATCATTAGTTACTATCGCAGTGTCCCCAGACAACGTTTTCATGTCGTGGACATATTTCCTGGCCAGTGGTCCAGGGTCATTCATTATAGCCGGCAGATGATTAAGTACATCTGCCAACGGTTTCTAGGCACAGAGTCAGGACTGGTTTGGAACGTGGCCACTGGCTGATGTAAGGAACAGCGTCACGAATCTCACCATTCAACCAATCCCAAAGCAAACAGAGCAGGCATGCATAATGAATTAGTTGCTGTCGGACAGAAACCATGGAACTTAATATTTTCAACAATATCTTGTTCCATGGATGAAGTACAGTGTCGAACAAAAGTCACACAAAAGTGGCATAGAATTGCTGATCTAGAAGCTAGATGTGGTCAAAAGTGTGTTTGATTTATAAATATTTAACCAATGAAAAGTATTAACAAGAGCCTGTGACTAAATAATAACCAACTCCATTGGAACACAGATGTATGTATGTGTGTGTGTGTGTGTGTGTGTGTGTGTGTGTGTGTGTGTGTGTGTGTGTGTGTGTGTGTGTGTGTGTGTGTGTGTGTGTGTGTGTGTGTGTGTGAGTGTGTGTGTGTGTGTGTGTGTGTGTGTGTGTGTGTGTGTGTGTGTGTGTGTGTGTGTGTGTGTGTGTGTGTGTGTGTGTGTGTCAGTGTGTGTGTGGCGTGCGTGCGTGCGTGCACATTTTGATACCTGCCAAAGATTCAAGGAGAGATAGACAGTGTAAGCACCACTTGTAGAAAAAGTACTCACATTTTTTATTCAAGTAAAAGTATCAATACTGTAAAGTAAAGTAAAGTAAAGTAAAAGACCGGAATTCAAAATTTAATTGACACTTTTTCTAAATGTCTAATAGCAGTTCAGCTATTTCCAATGGCCCAAATGTATACTGTAGGCCTATATAGTGTTGAAGTGATTTGTTTTGTAATACTAATCAAAATACTAATCAATACTAATCAAAATACTAACTAAAGTGTCAGGGTCTGTCTCTCCACAGACCATGTCAGCCCTGGCCACTCCCATTTTCCATTCCACACTGCAGTCCCATTTACTCACCTGTCTCCAACTCCCTCATCTTCCCACCTGTGAACTCTTCTACAATCAGCCTGCCCCCTATATAACTGGACTCATTGCAAACCTTCTTTGTCAGTTCATAGTTTGTTGTAGCAGATGCATGTTCCTGGTTTTCCTGTTGTTCCTGGTTTTGACTACTTAGTCATTTTCTGATTTGCCTGATTCCTGCGTGCAACTTCCGTGTAAGAGTTTTGCCTTTCTTTATTAGATACTTTGAAATCTAAGCTTGTTTCCTGTGACTCTGCATATTGGGTTAAAATCTCTCTGCATCTTGACATTATGAACTGACCGTAAAGATGAACCCAGCAGAGTTACTCTTTTTGACAAAGAAGGTGTTGATCTTTGAAAGTGTTGTGAATCGGCTTGTATCCTCTCCCCCTAACCTGCATGCTGAACTTTGAAGGGAGATTTCTATCCAGCAGGACTGGTTTAAAGAGAGGCCATGGGTGATCCATTTTGTCGGTGACCTAGCCTCGGTCCCAGGCTTACTTACCTGCGAAAAGAAAGGCCTGGTCACAACGTAAGGCAGAGAAGCTATCGGCGGATGTATCCTCCGGAACATCAGTCAGATGTATTTCCCCCGGATTCGATATTTTCCCGACCAATCACAACACTTGTTTCATTTGCAGAGAATGTAAACTGATTTGTAAAGCATCAATGTTCTTTCCTTGGGCGATACTTCCGCTAAAATCTCGCAACTTCCGCCTAAACAAATTATAATCTTTACAGCGTAGGTCTTGCCCAGGGTGGTGGTGACCCCCAATGGGAATTAGCTGAAAGAAGAAGAAGAAAGAGGGGCACGGTGGTGCAGGTGGTAGCTAGCCTATTCTCTCCTCCATGTCATCAGTGGTTGCAGGTTGGTGTTAGTTTGCATGTTCTCCCTGTGTCCCCTATAGGGTAGGTACCCTCACAAAATAACATACAGTATTCTCTATTATACTGCCTCCCCCTTATCAGCCTGATGGAGGGGAAAGGAAATGGTTTGAATTATGTGTTCCTTCCACACGCTATGTCCTACCGGCGAAACACCCCCCTATGTCAGGTGATAAGAAGCGGCCTGCTCATGCACTCCTCATGCATTTAAGGAAGCATGAGCTCTGCTCGGGGCTCTCCCCAGGTTGGCAGAGGGAGAGTATAGTGCCCAGGATTGCAGCTTAGGCGTATGGCACCAGGTGAAAAAAGTGGGTTACAAAATTGTGGGATGATTTATTTTTTAAGAAGGAAGAAGAAGCAGATATACCCTACTAAGGTGCATGTCAGAAACACTTAATCATGTAGCGCTTATAGGGCTGTGCTCCGACTTATCCCATACGGTATGTCACAGCGTGTGCTTCAGTGCTGCTGATTTATATGCCACGTTGACACAGTCAAGTGCAACAGAGTCATATTTTTATTAGCGTGTTGTGAGCACTTGAAAATAATTTAAAATCATGACAACTGCGTATGACGGCAGATGGCTTGTTTTAATTGCCTACTACTAACAATGCAAGCAAGATGAGTGTGTAGAGTTCTGTGTAGGCTGAAGACAGAGAAGGAGAAATCCGCACACCACCAGTCGATCTCAGAATTAGATGTGCATCTTAATTCTAGACTCAGCGCCTCACTGTCTTATAGTACTGGCTGTGATGTTACTGTATGCGATAATGTTATTGTAAATGTATGTATTATTTGTTTCTTGTATAGTTGGTGTTGCATAATTATGGTCTTAGTCGGAAACCTTGCATATCTCCATATTAGTTAGCTAGGTACAGTAGGTGTCAGGTGAGTTAGTAGATTGGATATTTTTACCATTGTAAAATGTTTTAAAGTAATCAGATCTTTGACAGTAATCATTGTATATTTTAGGGGATGTATTGAAAAGTTAAATCTTTTATTTCCATCCAAACAGAATATTGGATAGAAATAGGACCTTTTTTTCAATATTGGATAGAAATTAACTTTTGAACAGCAATAAAAATAATTGCAATAAAAATATAAAACACGTTATTATAATAGGTTACGTTACATTACGATACATTGCGGTCAAAAACTTGTATCGTTCCTACTCCTGCTGTTACATCAGCTAAACTAAACTCTCACCTTTACTTCCTGACGTCACTGGTCATTTTTCATGATGTGCAGTAGCTCTGATAACGCTCAGAATAAATGTTTTCTTTACTAATACCTGATATTAGTAAAGAAAATACCATAACAATATGCAAATAATTCTACTACTAACCAGTAAGACGCCTGAGGGTGAGGTCGCATGCACGCAGCCACCTGGGTGACAGCAGTCTGCTGGGCGAGTGCTGGCGCTTTGGAATGGGGGGTCAGATCAACATATCCGCCTGGGTGACAGCAGACTGCTGGGCGAGCACTGGCACTTTGGAATGGGTAAGATCTTAATTTTCGGGCCTGTTGAGAACACTAGTTTTCACCGGCTGCCAGGTGCGGCTGCACTAATAACTTTGGGGCAGGCCCGTCTAGAGTTTGAATGGACAGGTATCAGTCAAAAGGGAGACAGGAAGGATGGATGGGGAAGGATCAACATATGGAAAGTCAGAACAGGTCAGCTCCATATATGGAGATCTAAGGGTTTGAGGTTTGAGGTCAGATGTAGAGTTGCTGGCCAATATTGATGACAAACTTACGGGAAATGCTCGATTCCATAGTTAACTTTAACAGTAGTACTGTTTAACAATAATACTGTTGTTAACTATGAAACCTTGCGATTTTGACACCTAACCCACAATCCCCGTCACTCACCCCAGGCAAGCCCCCAGGTCATCGTGACATCACGTGACATCAGCCCCCTGGTCACCCTAGGCAAGCCCCCAGGTCATCGTGACATCACGTGACATCAGCCCCCTGGTCACCCCAGGCAAGCCCCCAGGTGACCAGGTCATCGTGACATCAGCCCCCATACATGGTGCCCATGTCATTGTGACATCACGTGACATCATCAGGGATAGATATATAGTAAATGCGACCTGCTGTCGCAGTTAAGCCCATATATGGAGAACCCTGATCTCCATATATGGATATGTCAGAACTTCATGTTCATCCATCATTCCTCCTCGATGTCTCCCTCTTGACTGATACCTGTCCATTCAAACTCCAGACGGGCCTGCCCCAAAGTTATTAGTGCAGCCGCACCCGGCAGCCGTTGAAAACTAGAGTTCTCAACAGGCCCGAAAATTAAGGCCGGGCCCTACCTGGGCCCTCATCAAAACCTGTACACTCAAGAGAATGTCCCCGCTACCACCCTTAGATTTCAATATACTGTATACCTGTTTTGACATTCCATATGTTGATCTGACCTTAGACTGGAACTCACCTATGCTTTCTATAAAAAGGCAGCTCCCGGCAGGATCCGCCGGGAGAAACTGTGCGCAGCTGCTGGACATGAGACTAATTAATTAGAGCGACAGAGAGAGAGAGGAGTGTGTGTGTGTGTGTGTACGGGTGTGCGTGTGTGCGTCAATTTAACAAAGGTGCAGACGATCAGAAATCAGCAGAGAGTGATCGACGTTTGCGCTACTCCATGCCAAATTGAAGTGGACTCTGACCCAGACTTTGTTTTTCTCCCTGGAAATAAAAACGTCTGGGTTTTCGACGCTAATCTGACCTCATCAAACCCTGTACATTGTATACTCAAGACATGCTCCTTATATGGGAAGTACAGAATTCATTCCATGTTGATCTGACCCCCCATGCCAAAGCGCCAGCACTCGCCCAGCAGTCTGTCGACAACGAGGAGGATGCGTGCCTGAGGGCTTCTCACCCTCAGGCATCTTACTGGTATAACACAATCATAATAAACACAAAATACTCAAAAGTAA
>NC_139707.1:32921052-32923552 GCF_964188405.1 Protomyctophum parallelum
CAGCTCTGACCTCCTGTACTCCCACTCCACCGCTATAGGCCACTTACAGTAGATCCTCTGCGGGACAGTAAGAAGCATCCGTCTAGAGTCTAGACGGATGCTTCTTACTGTCCCGCAAGCCCCGTTGCTTTTTCTGTTGGTGCTTTCTGCTGCTACATGTACCTACATGCATGCGTTTGGTCCGAAGTACTAACACAACAGGCCTACAGTCATGAGTCACCCTACCAAAACCCAACCCTATAAACCTATAACCTAGGTTAGGAAGCCACGGTTTAGTTTTTCACCTGCCACGGGTTTGTTGTAACCTGACACGCATGTTGGGAGCCATGCACGGGTTAGTTTAAACCTACTGATAGGTATTTTCTATGCATTTTGGTGGTATTTTGTGGGTGGATGGTCATTGACCCCTTTGACCTTTTAATCTGGTTGCCCTGTGCTCCACTCATATGTAGATATTATTACTTCACGCTGTCTCAGCGTCTAGTTAGTAAGAATTATTATTGCACTGTCTGTCTCGCTCTGCGAGCCTGCCCTGCATGTAACTGACCTTGGCGGCCGGGCGCTCCGTTATCAGCTCGTTGCCATAGCCACCTGCCCAGCCTCTGGGCTTTCCCGGACTATACTTGAGTTATGAACTACAAGTCATTCAAAACTACATATCCCATACATTGGTTAGGATGCTCCTCTGTATTGCCACGTCTATGTTGTACCATTCTCCATTTTGAGTAAAGAAGTATAAATACCCAATGCCATTTTGGAACGGCATTGAGAGACTACGTTGGACCGGCCCTGCGGGGTCTGTCTAATCTGATTGTAAATTATTTTTATGTTGAATATGTGGATCTTGTTCTGTCTCTCTGAATCAATATAAAATATGACTAAAAACCTCACTCTGAATGGACTTCTCCTCTGTGGTGGACTCAAGGTAAACAATTTGGTATATAAAAGGTAATTCTCCTAGAGTAACATTATTTATATTGGCTATTTACTTAAAGTACCCTGGTTAAAGCTAAGTATATATTGTAATTCGATTACTTCTAAAAGTATTTCTAGAGTTCCGGTGTTTCGGAGATCTCTCTCTCCCACTCCAGTATCCTAGCTCTGCTGTCGAAGCTATTTATAGTAACTATTTTTAATACAGTCCTTGGTCCTTGTTTTTATAGTCTTTAAAGCTATATGGTGGAAAAATACCCATCACCTACCACAGATTAATTTTAACCTGCCGTGCAAGTCGGGAGCCACAGGTGAGTTTTAACCTGCAGTACGGGTTAGTTGTAACCGGCAGCGCGGTGTTGTCGAACGAATGCCTGTCGGACTGTTAGTATAATGTCTAACCAACTTGCGATGCACCCCTCTACAACTGTACACTATTCCATGTTAGGCCTGACCCTATATTCTTGATACTTTTACACTAAATAAACCCATACAGTACCTTTCCTTCCCCTGGCCATTGAAATTCATGAATAAAATTGACTTGACTTGACCTAATCCAACGGCATACCCAACCCTTTCTGCATCAGAGTCCACTTGAAAAGCGTTCATTGCCCACCCATCTCAATCAATTGATTGATTTTGTTCAGTGTACGAGTAAGTGGCTCGTCAATTGCTGTGCATTTTCAGAGCATGCATCTGTTTTAATGATCAATCAATCGATTGGATCAATGCAAATAACATAGTATAGTTTAAGTTCCTACTTATAGCGGTATCACAATGAAAATAACTTTTTCAAGGTAGTGAGGACCAGGGAAATGGTCCTCACAATATCTCTCAAATATTTCTCAAATTCGAGCACGAAAGCATGCACAACTGCACACACACAAATGCATGCACGCACGCACAGATGATATTCAACATGAGTGAATATGTATCGGTAAGTAAGTATTACTGATGTATGAGAAACCTCCAACATAGATCCAATAATGTCCCCTCACATGGAGAAAGACAAGAGGCTTCACACACACATGCACGTGCACATGCGCGCGCATACACACACGCGCGCACACGCGCGCACGCACGCACGCACGCAGGCAGGCACAGGCAGGCAGGCAGGCAGGCAGGCAGGCAGGCAGGCAGGCAGGCAGGCAGGCACGCACGCACGCACGCACGCACGCACGCACGCACGCACGCACGCACACTTTAATCCTAAAAGCACTCATAAAACGTATCAAATTTCCAACCATGGTTTTCACTGATTTTAGGATCCAATTACAAGATCAGAAAGATTTGGATAGCTCAACACACACCCACACACCCACACACACACACACACACACACACACACACACACACACACACACACACACACACACACACACACACCATACCGCTAAAGAGCATATACATGTCCCAACCCCCACTGTCTTAACATGATACTGATATTACTCTCTCTCTCTCTCTCTCTCTCTCTCTCTCTCTCTCTCTCTCTCTCTCTCTCTCTCTCTCTCTCTCATATCTCTACTATTGTTAATAATGGGGTGGAAGAAGAAGCAATATATCCTAG
>NC_139707.1:32928552-32933552 GCF_964188405.1 Protomyctophum parallelum
CCCTGGGTGCTGCTCAGCAGCTGGCCAGCCTCTCATTTCGTTAGTCTGGGTTAAATGCAGAGGACAAACTCCAGGTATGTGCAAATGTACTTGGCCAATAACCCCCCCGCCTCCCTCCCCCACACAACAGTGACCACACACACACACACACACACACACACACACACACACACACAAAACACATCAACATTCATTGAACTCTACACACTATACACACACAATAGCTTACACTCATCTCAAATACTTTATGATAGGGCTTGCATGCATGCGCACACACACACACGGACAAACACACGCACGTATGTACACACACGTGCGCACGCACTCCTTGGGAAATCAGAGTAAAGTGAAAAGGGGGTGAGGGGTGATTGTAATCATATACGTACATAGCGCTTAAACTATACCGTAGACGCACGGACGGATGAAATCTGTGCGACTAGTAACATAAGCAATGTGTTTCACAGAAATCGGCCTCATGGTGGCGCTATAACCGGCAAATGTTGAGGGATGCAGGGACAATGTTTTTCCATGGCCTCTAGGGAGTGCGCAGGAATTGGCCTGTTATAGCACCACCGTGAGGCTGATTTGCGGGGAAAATGTGTGGCATGTCGTTCTCGGCCTAGTGGAAATGTGCGTGTATAATTTCACGGAAATTGCACAGTGCACACTGTGTTTGTGATTTGTGGCATTTTTTTTAAACGGACCAATCGTGTGAGCTTTGGAAGCAAATCTTAGCCAATCAGGATGGAAGAAGGGAAATGGTGCCACTCCGTGTTGATCACATGACTATGGAGATAGTGTATACCGAATTGTGTGATGTATGGATAAAATGTGTACGAGTAATCTACAGAAATGTGTTTTGCCTAAATCGGCCTCAAGGTGGCGCTATAACAGGCCGTTGAGGAATATTTGGGGCAGAGGTTCGTCGTTGGCATCCAGGGAGTGTGTGTGCGAAGTTTGGCATGGATCGGGCCAACGGTGCCGGAGATTAGCTGGTAACGGACGGACGGAAGGACTAAATCGGCCTCATGGTGGCGCTATAACAGGCCGTTGAGGAATATTTGGGGCAGAGGTTCGTCGTTGGCATCCAGGGAGTGTGTGTGCAAAGTTTGGCATGGATCGGGCCAACGGTGCCGGAGATTAGCTGGTAACGGACGGACGGAAGGACACACGGAGGGACACACGGACGGTAGGACGGACGGAGTGCAAAACATACTCTCCCCCCTGGCCTTCGTCCTGGTGGAGACAAAAACATTATTAAAGCTGTTCCTTTTCTTGCATATGTATACGCTGACAATCCTTTTGGTGTTGGTGTTGTGTGAGTCACAGAGAGAGAGAGAGAAACAGAAAGTGACAGAAAGAGAGAGAGAGATTGTGTGTGTGTGTGTGTGTGTGTGTGTGTGTGTGTGTGTGTGTGTGTGTGTGTGTGTGTGTGTGTGTGTGTGTGTGCTTGTGCGTGTGCGTGTGCGTGTGCGTGTGTGTGTGTGTGTGTGTGTGTGTGTGTGTGTGTGTGTGTGTTCACTGTGTTGAGCTCATTGCCCTCCTTCAAGGAGACTTGAAGGACCAAGGACGTTTCAGCACAGACTGCTGGAGGTCAATTTTCTTTCTTTCTTTCATGCCTGAATAAATAAATGAATCAATGAATCAATCAATCAATCAATCAATAAATCCACCTATTAACTAGTGAATCAATCAATTAGTCAGTCAGTCAGTCAGTCAGTCAGTCAGTCAGTCAGTCAGTCAGTGATGCTTTCAGTGATGCTTTCGGAACTCAGCTCCGCCTCTTCCTGCATGCGCATCACTGGCGTGCCATTAATCACGATAACGCACACCCTCTTGCAGTGCAATATTGCTTCATTAATTCACGAAAAACACAAACAGTTCAAATGTAAGAGGTTTCTGCCCGACAGCAACGATGTACTCAACACATTGATGTCATCACAACTGCCACAGCTGGAGAGAACAGAGAGGAGAGATGGGGGGAAAGAGAGAGACAGAGCCATATCAGGTATAGATATATCATGTAGTATATACAGTATCTAGGTTAGGATGATGTAGGAGCAAAACACTGGCCTGTGGTATATATATACGTATATCGTTGCTGTCGGGTGGAAAGCTTGTCTGTCCAAAACCGTTCCTTTTTCATCTATAAACAGCTTTTGTCCCCACACGTCTCAATATTTGCCATTGACGAAGTTGAAATTGAAATTGAAATTCCACTAAATGACTGTGTGACGCCTTTTCCACCGGTTGGTTCCCAATGGGAACCAGTTCAGTTCTTTTTGGTTCTTAGTCCATGAGCCAGAGCTCCAAAATTGGAATGTTAATTATGAATTCAGTGGGCAAAACTATACCTATATTAAATTGTTTATAGGATCAATACACAGTAGTAGCTTTTTCATATTCATGGCGATAACAATCTAATATATAGGTATGGTTTTGCCCACTCAATTCATAATTAACATTCCAATTTTGGAGCTCTGGCTCATGGACTGTGTGTGCTATGGTCGAGGGGTGTGACTTTTGCCCTCAGGGTTCACTTCCCTATATTTATTTCAGAGGCGAAAAGTCGGGGGGATGGGAGGATAATTCCAGTGAGCGAGTCAGTTATGGCCAGAGAGGAGGAAGAGGGGAGAAAGTACGGCAGAACAGACAGGGAGAGAGAGAGAGAGAGAGAGAGAGAGAGAGAGAGAGAGAGAGAGAGAGAGAGAGAGAAGTGCCTGCTCAGCGTGGAGGGCATTAGTGCTGTGTTGGTGCTTCCCGTGCCAGGAGAGGAATAAACAGTGGAAAAAACGAAGGGATGAGGGAGGGCAAGAACAGGGGGAGGGAGGAGGGAGGAGCAGGAGAACACAGCTGGGGCCAATGAGGCCATCCATTTAAAGAGAATTAAACCAAGAGAGAGAGAGAGGGAGAGAGAGAGAGAGAGAGAGAGAGAGAGAGAGAGGGGTTGATAGATGGAGAGAGTGAGAGAGGGCTGGATGGAGGTATAGGAGACTCTGACCCTTTGTCCTCTATAACCCTCACGCGTGCATATGTGTACATTCTCCCACACACACGCACACACGCACGCACACAAAGGTTAATGTGATGCTAATGTGGCCCCTATTGAGTGGAGGTCATTATTTTCAGACCTTCACTCTGAACCTCACCTGCAGGCCATCTTTGCGTGCCTGCACGCTCGTGTGTGCGTGTGTGTGTGTGTGTGTGTGTGTATGTGTGTGTGTGTGCTAGTCTATATTATTACCAAAATGTTCTACTACCAAAATGTCCACACAGAATTTGTGATATTGAGAAATATTGTGAGGACTATTTTCTTGCATGGTCTTCATGACACAAGAGAAATTGTTCCACGGTTAAAGTCATTATCAAGTCATTATATATCAGCTTGCCTTTCATTCTCTTGTATATTGTACCTACTGTATACCTTGGGGCTTTCTGTAGTCACATTTGCAGTCTAGTCATGGTGTGATGGGGGAGAGGAGAGCGGGCTTAGTGTCCCATCACTTTGGGGGTCCTTGACATGTTTGAGGACCACTGATATAGAAACATATGTTTTTTCAGAAAGCAGTTTTCTTGATTTATATAGAAGACATTGATTTAGAAGACATGATTGTGTAGAATCAGCCTCGAGGTCTTAATGAGCGCTACACGGGGCAGCGCCTCAGGGAGCACTGGGAGGATGAGTGCCTTGCTCAGGGACACCTCGACCCGTAGGCCGGGCCCTGCACACGAACCCAGGACCTTCTGTTTCTCAGGCGACCATTCTACCCACTCTGCGGCGACCCATAGCCGAGTGGGTTAGGTGTAGGGGTTAGAGTGAGGATAGGATAATGCTCCATTTATACTGAAAATAGCGGATCTACAAGAGCTTGTATATTGGCTATGTTCAGCTTAAACGTTAGGTTGAAAAAATACGAAAATGTCCTACACGTGTAGTAATACAAACGTGTGTGTGCGCGCTCGTGTGCGTGCAGGGGGGGGGGGGGGGGCTGGTCTGGTAAAAAGCAATTTGGACGTGAAGCATACGGGCCATACATCATAGGGGCCTGTGGGTAATGGAATCAATGAGGTATCGGTGGGATGGACCAATCGGAACACTCCAACTGAGCAATGAGTCTCACTGGCCTTCCTCCCAGCACTGAAGGTGCTGGGAGGAATGGGGTACTTAGTGTGTCTGTGTCTGTGTCTATGTCTATGTCTGTGTCTGTGTCTGTGTCTGTGTCTGTGTCTGTGTCTGTGTCTGTGTCTGTGTGTGTGTGTGTGTGTAATTTTATCCTTGCAATTAACCACTGGCTCAAATGGATGCGCCAGTGCGCACCTGAAGGAATAAGATCACCAAACCCAGTCCAGGGGTACGCCGATGATGTGCAAATTGCGTCACATCAAGAGAACGTAATTCTAGCTATGCTCTCCCGTACTGAGGAGTTTCTGCTGTGGTCAAGGTTGGAGGCTAAACAAACCAAATGTGCTGCGTTTTATGAAAGGCGCAGCGGTGGTAATCGGTGGTATAAATCTAAAACCGACAAGCCCCCATCCTTTTCACTAATGCAAAAACCCATCAGAGTGTATTCAAGACATGAAACTTATCAATACCTGGGGCATAAATTTAATGTTGCAGGCGACTGGGAAGAGCAAGTCAGAGAACTGTATGATGACTACTCTGTCAGACTGGACTTGATCGACTCCTCCCCCCTCCCTATCCGAATGAAACTGCAGGCAATCAGAGAATTGGCACTCGCCAAAATTCAACATCTATTCTCGAACATCCATTTGCCACAGAACACCCTTACAGAACTGAATAACAAGGCAGTGCGCTTGGTGAGGGGCTGGTTCTGTCTCAATACTCACTCCACCCGTGCCATACTGTTTCAGCCCATCAGAGATGGTGGTCTGGGTGTACTGAATATTGAATGGGTTTACAGCCACCAGAACCAGTCACCTTATAAATATGCTCAACAGCGACGACCCCACGGTCAGGGAAATGGCTCGTGAGTCACTCA
>NC_139707.1:32938552-33031052 GCF_964188405.1 Protomyctophum parallelum
ATGGCAATGTTTGATCATAGGGGGAGCTGTGGGGAAATGTATGTGAGCAATAGTTCCAGGAATAGTTCCAATTCCAGGAAGTGAACTGTCAGGAAGCTATAAAGGAACAGGAATTTTGGGCAGAAGAGTGTTTGCCATGGTTGTCAAACACACTCTTTTCAAGCCAATACTAAGCAAATATCAGAACTTAATTCAAACCGATATACGTAGTTTGAAGAACTTCGGGTAGGGGAAGCAGAAAAGTTTGGTCTGACATTTCTGAGGCTTTGTGATCTGAACAAACACATCAGAGTTTGTTAACAAAGGTACCAGCGGAGGACTCCTGACTTAAAGGTTATATTTTCTTTTTGCCAGTGAGCAATTCATTGCCTTTTTGTTTTATAACTTTGAGAACTACTTTATTTAACAAAAGAGAAAATCTACAATGTTTAGTTTACTTTTGGGGGTTACTTTGGGATACTTGACTTAAAAAACTGAAGTGAACATTTAATACATTTAATATACATTTTGAAGATATTGATTGTTCAATTGTATTATTTTTGTTTGATCTACTTTAAATCAGATAAAGAATATTGCAATTTAATTTCAAAATAAATAGTTTGTGTTTACTTTTTGCTCTACAATACAGTTCGTTTCCAGTTCCAGTTATTTATTTTATTGAATATAACTCAGACATGCATAAAACTTTATGGTTCTGATTGTTATAGTGGTAAAACTAGTTAATTTCTTTGGGCTTGTTTTCGTAATATCTGGCAACATAACTGCAGATGGAAACTTCCCTGTCACGTTGGACTGCAGGCTGGCAAGCTTAACTTCAGCTTGACATGGTTTATTTAGCGATATTTGGGCGAAAATACCGCCTATTTATTGGGCAACAATGTAGGCATACAACTGGACAAACGGACAGTCTTCACTCTTCAGCGTGAGTAGCGCTACTTTGGAAACTAGTTTGTAGTCTACATGGACGGATAGTGTTTTGAAGCTTAAACCAACTTCATTCATGTTCAAATATTCCACAGAAATGGCTAAAAAGTAACTGCAACTGTGCAAGTCGGCACCTTTTGAAATGTCAGTTCTCCGTGAAACTTATAAGCTTGAGAAAACAATACTTTCTTTACTGTGTGAGTAGCCTATAGCTATAACAACATTTGTACACTGTTGTGTTGGGGTGGTTAAAGGCCTACTAATGTACTATGTTGGATGTTGACGCTCACATATAACATAACATAACAGCTCGTCTTCCAAGTCCACAACGCCTGGCATGTGCAACGCGTGGGCTTTTAATTAAATCATCTATTTTAGACTACAAACGAAAGTAGGACTAACCTGTACATCTTATTCACTATAGCTGGCCTACATCAATGGGAGTGCAAGTGGCAGTGCATGCGTGGTTGTTAGCCCCATATTATGTGCGCGTATGCTGAGGGAACATACATACTGGTGACTTGCAAAAAAGGCCGATATGCGTCTTAAATTAACAATTGGCTAAACATGTGGACAGAGGTTAATGCTATAAAGCTAATTGGCCATCTGACCAACGGAAGAGAGCTGCTTCATTGTGGCTGAGTCTGAATGAGAGAGGTTGTGACAAAAAAGTAATATCCAAAATTCGTTTTTTTAGTGTCACAAATTACTGATAAAATATTATTACATTTGAAATGAATGAGTAAAGGAGGAAACTATTATCTATTATTAACTATTATGGATCAGGAGTCCATGGTCACATCGCTGCCAAGTGAGCTGTCTTTATCTAAGTTGGCCATGGTATAGCCCTGAAACATGACTGCCATGATGATTATCATGACAGTCATGCAGAAACTTAGCCCTGTTTTTGGCGCTCGCTGCATTTACAAGATTTCCGTATATATAAACATTCAGATTTCAAATATAATGTACTCACAATTTGTCCCACGGGTGTTAGTTAGTAGCAGCGCCAGCGATTAGAATTGCTGCATCCTGCGTTGTTTAATAAAAAGCATTTTTGTCCGAGCGCCCCGGCTACTTTTTTCAAACGGGGTTCGTTTGGGAAATCCACAGTTGCACACCGGGAGCGCACTCGCCTATTAGTCTGTATTGGCAGGGCGGTCAGCGTACCTATATCGAACACACCGAGTGCCACCCTCCTCCCGACCGATAGGGGCGCGTAGTTGAAAGCCAATGTCAAAATAACACCTCGGATAAAAAATATTTTTATTAAACAACGCGGGATGCAGAAATTCTAATCGCTGGAGCTGCTACTAACTAACACCCGTGGGACAAATTGTGAGTACTTTATATTTGAAATCTGAATGTTTATATATACGGAAATCTTGTAAATGCAGCGTTCGCCAAAAACAGGGTGAAGTTTCTTCATGACTCTCGTATGAATACGAGAGTCATGAACCATGGCTAGCCATGGTAAAACAAACAAACAAATAACAAATAACAATAACTGAATAATACACCTGAGACCACATGCCATTGCCTACTAGACGTTTATATACTTCTTTTTTTTTTACTGCTGATGTGGAAATGTTACATGATGTGCATTCAGATGGAGTGTTGCCCAGGGGGCCAGTTCCTGACCACCAGAAGATGTCAACAAAGACAAAGCCAAGAACAAGACATCTAAAGGTAAGCGCCTGTCTTATTTTTAACATGCTGCTGCTGCTGCTAGAGCTGCTTCCTGTGACTGTCATTGTATGTCTGTGGATGCTGTAACTAATTTGATCCAAACGATTGCTCTGCTTGTATTGGCGTTCTCTTGAGCGCTGCCAAAGTTCGTGGCGTGGTCATTGGCATTTATTTCCGCATAGTAAAATGCTGCATTCATGGTCTCTGGAGAGGGGACCTTTTACAGATGGGTAAAAAAAGGTCAGCGGCTGCTTTGTTGTCCATGTTGTGTGCACATGCCTGGTTATGGTTACCAGCGTTTCGCAGTCGGAAAGAGCCATATTATTGTCTGTAGTCAGTTGAGAGACTGCACTGTACGACCACAGGTCCTCCAATCAACACTTTTCATGAATCACTAGAGCCCATGTTCACGCTCAGTTGGAGAGCTCCCATTCGCATCGACCAAGGCGCTTTTTTACAGCCTCCTGGCCAAGGACGTCTGAGTGCTGCTCAGCACACCTCAGTTCATCTGATCAGCCCAATGAGGCGGCTAAAACCCTCACTGTGGTCCAAATCTCACTCTCTCACTCTCTGTCTTTGTAGTTCATCAGCATATACAGTACTGCAACCTTTTGGCCGTGGTCCCCATTTGAAAAGATTTATATAAAAGATGGGGGTAAAAAATAGCAGATATGGCCTGGGCCGCGGCTGAGCGGTCCAGGTATCTAGGCCGGTAATCCAGCCTGACGGCATGTCGCAGGTTCGAGTCCCGAGCCTGTCGGCCTTTGCCGCCGCATGCCTTCACCCCATCTCTCTACTCTCTCCCCCTTTCCTTAATTACTGTACCCTATCAATAAAGGCAAAAGCCAAAATGTTCTTTTAAAAAAAAGAAAATAGCATATATACAAGCTTGTAGATCTACTATTTTTGAATAGCCAAAGTGTACATGGATAAAGTGGTTAAAATGATTGGGAACTACTTCAGCTGGACCCCCAATCATGGCTGGAGCACCCCCCCCCCCCTCGCCAAGCACCCCACCTTGAGGGCTCCCTCTTTGTAGTTCAGTTCAGCATACACTACACACACATACCTGCTCGTACAGTATTTTTGTATATTATATTATTATTTATTTATTCATGATGATTCCACATTTTTGAGGGGCACTAGCCCCTCCTCTAAACGGCTATAGTGTAGAATCTGTCTGAACACAAACATTAAATGCCATTGACAATGAACGGTATGTTCATTAACCCTTGGCTAATAAGGGACCACTATTATTGGTGACTTAACTAAGGTATGTTTCAAGGTCGGTATAAGGTATTAAGGTCAATAATGGGTTTAAAGGATTTAGAACAGCAGTTGTATTAGAGCACCCCTCACTTCAAACGGGTGTGATTTTTTGACTGCAGACAGCTCCCCCGTCTATCTTTAAATTAGCTGCTACCTTTTTATACTACGACGTGGTTTGGTTCTGTTATCTTTGCATTTGATTTTCAATGTATGCTATCCACATCCATCCATCCATCCATCCATCCATCCACTCTCTTAGTGTCTTCTCTCAGCCCTGACATTATATCTCATTCAATGACACAATGGCTACAGTACATATATGTTTACCCCAAAATAGGCTTAACCACAAAATTTATGGTGAGCACTCTAACAAATGAGGTCCAGCTCCTCTCCTTCCGTGTCACTGAACTGCAGCATGTTTGTACGGTATGTAAAGATGGCAGGCCGATCATAAAAGCTCCATTATTTTGAAAGCAGTTTAAGAGCTTTTTTTGGTCGTTGTTGTGACTCATAGAGCTAAGGGGATGACACGTGCCTTTTAATATCCAGAAACATTTCTGGAGTTTAATAGGTGTTCAGCTGAAATTGCAAATCACAAAGGAGTCGGGATGTGAAAGAATAATTCAGCACCCATTGTATATCTTTTCTCTCCATCTTATGGAAACTTATGATGATGTTGTCATGACCACACCTTGGCACAGTGATTGGTTTCATTATTGTAACGCCCAAACCACACCTAAGCATAATAGCGGAGGAGGTGTTTTAGGGATTTAGGCTGGGGTACAAGATAGCAATTTTTACGGGGAACGCTTCTTACGCAATGCTAAATCCTCAAATTACGGAGTTAGTGCCTCTGACGCAAGAGCCCATAGTGATACCTCTCCCACAGAGAGGGAAAGTGCTCGCATCTCACTTCTAGAGGAAACTGACACCTTTTATGCATGCTTTGAGGATAATACCCCAGCCATGGCTTTGCAGAAATACCAGGACCCCCTGCCCACTGGAAGTATCTACTGCCGCTGTGTGTAAAACCTTTAAAAGTCTTAATCCACACAAGGCACCTGGCCCAGACGGGACCCCGTCCGAGACCTGGGGGCGCGCGCTGACCAGCTGGCAGACGTCTTAACAGTCATCTTCAACCTCTCCCTGCTGTAGTCTGTTAGTACCTGTGTGTTTCAGAAAGACCACCATTGTACATTGTACCCAGGGAAACTAGACTTCTCTGCCTGAACAACTGCTGCCTGGTCGCACTTTCCCCAGTCACCAAAAAGTACTTCAAGCGAGAGTCAAAGCCCATGTTGGCTGCTCTCTATCCCAACCCACTATAGTATAGACCCACAACTGCATACAGACAAAACCTGCCAGCACTAGGTCCAGGTTAAGACTTTATCCTCAGCCCTTATTTTCGTCAGCTATGTTTGGTTCATACACTGGCATAACTAAATATATTATCTGTTGCCTCGCATGTAATTGCTCCTTACAATTAAAATTACACCCACACATGCATGTTGAACACACAGACAAATTCACACAATTCTGTTTATTCTTGCTGACATTGCCTTGTGTCTGCATATCTGTGTGTACTGTATGTGAGATTTAAACGTATCTAATTGACTTGTTGTGTTGACGATTGCATTCTCATTTGCCTAATTTGATGATCTCCCATTTGTGTTTTGTGGGCATCTAATTTAATCTCTTTTGATGTGTTTATGTATTTTTCAGTGGGGAGATGGTGTAGAGATGCTGTGCTTATTAGCAGCTCCTCATTGTGGGAGGGGATGCTAATTTCTAACTAAGAGGTACTGTAGTTAGTGTCCAAACGCTAATTTGTGAGGAGAGCGGAGCTAACATGGGAATAGAAAACTAGGCTAAATTAGGATGGAAATGGGTTGGGCCGGAGATAATCGATTCAGAAATGCGTAGTGGGTTGTGGAGCTGAAATCTAGATATCTGTGGGCATAATCTGAGAACTGGATCACAATTTCATAGCAGCAGTAAAAAATTGTCTTAATGAAGGCCTTTCACATGACTGGATAAAATCCAGAGGATGTGTCAAATAAAATTAGGTTTGACATCAAACTCTGGGACAGGTAGGCTAACAGCCAAAATACACTTCATATAGTGTATTGGGCCATGCTGCTCACTTTTTGGGGAGGGGGGTGGGGAAGACAGTGAGTCTTGAATAGATTGTTCTGGGTCTCTAATAGAAAGGTGCAGCGTCACTCATCACCCGGAAATGCTATTGTTATGTTGCATTTTATATTCTGCAGTGGTGGATGTTGCATTTTATATTCTGCAGTCGTGGAAGTTAACTGAGGACATTTACTCAAGTACTGTACTTGAAGCTGCAAATCACCCCAATTACTTGCGCAAGCAGAGCGCGCAAGTAATAATTTTGCCCGGTCTTCGTTCACTGTGACAGCCAACCCGCCATTTGATGTGTATGCAAAAAAAATAGCAAATCTGTGCCTGGTTTGCTGGGACCAGATGACATAAATGACCATATGTCTTACGTCATCATTTAGAGCTAGTCATACGTATAGTCGTATACTATATACATAATCAGTAAAATAAAATAGCAAATTGTGCCTGATTTGCTGGGACCAGAGTACATGGTGTGTATATGTATGACTAGCTCTCAATGATGACGTAAGAAATATGGTCATTTATGTAATCTGGTCCCAGCAAACCAGGCACAAATCTGCTGTTTTATTTGCATACGCATCAAGTGGCGGGTTGGCTGGCACGGTGCGCAAGCAGAGCGCGCAAGTAATAATTTCACCCCCAAGTAATAATTTAGATCGCTTTTTTGTTTTTCAAAGAAAAATAAATCATGATCTAGAATATATCTACATCGATAAAACTGTATTTCTTATATAGATAGAAACTTGAACCATACTTAATAATACTAGGTGTTTACATGCATAAAGTAGATGGGTAGCAAATAGTTACACCTAATAATTAGACATTTCAAACGTTCCTTCAGAGATACTGAGATTCCACAGTTTACAGAATAATTATACTGTATAACATATTTTAATTCAGTTTATATACCTTTTTTTTCATCACATATCAATGATTTATTTTTCTTTAAAAAACTAAAAAGGGATCCAGAATATATCTACATCGATAAAACTGTATTTCTTATATAGATAGAAACTTGAACCATACTTAATAATACTACGTGTTTATATGCATAAAGTAGGTAGGTAGCAAATAGTTACACATAATTATACATTTCAAACGTTCCTTCACAGAGATACTGAGATTTGACAGTTTACAGCGGTCGGAAGTATTTGCGCGCTCTGCTTGCGCACTAGTTGGCCATAGAGTATGCACTCGACAGAGTGCAGTTCTAGTTGTATTATATTATTGTGTTATATTGTATTTACTGGACTTCTTACTTGAGTATTTCCATTTTCTTTTATACTATCTTATCTCCTACACTACACTACACTACACTACACTACACTACATCTGGTATAGGCAAATTTTACTTGCAACAGAGCATTACTAATTTTAATTTCACTAGTTAGGACATTGGAGTACTTTGTCCACCACTGGTTGACTGAGTTTAAATTGTTTTCACTGAGTGACCACTCTGTTCTGGTGATATAATATTCCACTCTCATCAGGAGAGAAGGAATGTGATCGCTCTAAAAGCCTTATGAAGGCCCTAGCTGACACACTGAAATCATCAGATAAAAATATTTGTAGTCATTGTTTACAGGGGGTTGTAGCCAGACCGTTGGTTGTGTCCAAACCTCTCGACACTTCTTTCAGAGCTCGGTTCTCTTTTGGAGCATCAGATCTCAAAACACAATATAATGTAACATATTGCATATTCCACTGAGAAGAAAAGAAAATGGGTATTTATTGAATAGTATACAATAAAATTAAATATTCAAATTTGTTTTGACACAGAATCAAATTCCAGGCTTAAAAGTATTTCTGTATTTATATATATTTTTTGGGAAATCTTTATGGGAAAAGATAATGGGTGGAACCACAAAATTACCACCACTGCTATGCTCTTTACACTTACATCCTTCAGGCATCTTTTACTCTGTGTCACACACGCATCATATCTTATCCATGTCTCGAGACAGGGTGACATCAATCTGACCTTAATTCTTAACATGCCTCTGGTTTATTGTAGCATTTCACTCTGAAGCACATTTCCTATAATAATATGTGTTGCCAAGTCTGCTTATTATAAGCGACTTGGGCTTGTTATACTGTAAAGTTGCTTGTAAATTATGTGGTTGCGGCTTTTGGTGCTTGTTTCGTTGCTTACATGTTGGGCTTCCTTCCTAATGTTGTTTACATTTTCAAACATGTCCATGTCAAGGTCCCCCAAATTGGTAAAAATGTGTCTGTGGACCACCATCTGAAAATATTTGGTGCCAGGGGGGACCCCCATACAAGATTTGTGTTGTTAAACTTTAACACAAATCTTTGTTAAAGTTTAACAACAATCTCTTTAAAAAATAAATCGTTAAACTTAATTTGCCACTCACTTTGCCACACAATATGCCACTCACGTTATGCATGCGCATACCCTCTATAGGGTTGTGTATAGGTTTCAATGGATGTGAACCAAACTTTAGTTGGAAAGTGTTAATCCAGTAGTGAAAGCCAACATTCGCACACAGAATAGTAGATGCACTACATCGACCCTTTTATACATCTCTCGCTCTGTGTTTCCCGCTCTCTGCCTACAGCCTGCACTCCTTTTTCCCCCTTTTTTCTTCTCTTTCTCTCCCTCGGAGGCAAAGACGGGGCTTCCCTGTGTTTCTCCCAGGGGCGCATGACTGTGATGCTAATTTGGTGTTGACACGCCGGGTTGAAGGAACGCCGTCTCCCTATAGTCGACTCGGGGAAACACTCTAGTTTCTTTTCTTTTCTTTTTTTTGCACACAGTTACTCTCTTTCCCTTCATCTTGTGTTTTTTCATGCTCGGCGCTGCAGCGAATACATTGATGGTGCTCTCTGGCTTCCGCGAGGAATACGCCTTTTACCGATCCGTATGCCTCTTACCCGGCCAGCCCCCTCCCCCCCTTCCCCCACAGCCCCCACCCCCCTCCCCAAAAAATCTAGAAAGAATCCATCCAAACGAGGAAATAAATGGGCGATATCGCCCCTTCCTTTCACCCTTCTCCTCATCTCGCACGCCCCAGATGGCAGCTCTGTGCTGTTGGGTCGCTGTGTGTTGACAAGGTAAAAGGATGAGGAGGAGGGGTAGGGGGGTGCTGCTGGCATTAGCATTGTCATTAGCAGATGCCAACGCACAACCTGTGAACTACAAAGACTGCTGGGGTTCAAAGGCTCTCCCGTACGCCCACGTAAACACCTCCTCTGGAGAGCAGAAGAGGTGATGGAGACAGCATGGGGGTGGCAGCCAGGTAGAGATGGGAGAGCGGCGCGCGTGTCTGTTTTAAGAGGAAAGTCTGAAAGAGAAAATAGAGTGACTAATAGACGGAGAGGGAAATATAGTGAATGAGGGGGAAAAAGATGCAGATAGACTCTTAAAGGAACCAGGCCAAACAGGAGTGAGCGAGAGCGTATGAGAGAGTAAAAGGAAAAAAAGCACCGCGCTTTCTTGCCTTTGGATCTAATGCCCCACTGCCTTCTCTCTCTCTCTCTCACTTTAGTGTGTTGTTTATTCATTTGAATAAGCTGCGCTGCAAGTTGCCTATCCTAGTGGGAATGCTTTTTTCGGGAAGGAACAGAATTCTATTAAGATTCCCCAATGAGGCTTTGGTGATCTAATCCCTGCCAAATCCATTCAATTGAACACTGGGAATTTAAGCTATGGTGCCTTTGCATTGTGTTTTGCATGATAGGTTTTGCAATTTGCATTAGTGTGTGTGTGTGTGTGTGACTGTGTGACATCTTTTGCATTATGGCATGTGCGACACTGTGATGGTAATGCATGTTGTCATGGTGATTGATGTGAGATGAGTGCTAGTGAAGAGGTGAGATACTTTCTCTGTAAACCCATGAAACCTTTTTGCACCGTCAGTTCAGCCAATAATATTCGTTCTTGTGTTGCTGTTGCCGTGCGCAGGCTATGATCTTCTGTATGTTCCTGTGTTCCTATATTAAAACCACTTAAACCCCATATGGTTGAGCGGAGTCCCTCAGGGCTCTATAGTCTATACTATTGTCTTTTCTGTGTTCTCTCATTGTGGAGAAAGCTTTAGCTGAAAATAGCCGATCGACAAACTCACACCTCGTCTTGTTGTTTCTGCTACTTTCTGTGAAAGGGAAATATCAACATTGATTCTAAATATTGAATATCTTTTATTTAACCCATTCTGACCTGAGATCAGATTCATACGAGGTTTCCGCCGGACACACACTGGTCTGATTAACCCATTCTGACCTGAGTTCAGATTCTAAAAATGTCAGTCGTTCTTCGATTTTTCAAAAATAGCAGACCTACAAGCTCGTATCGCGCCACTCGGTGGCGCGATATGAGCTTGTAGATCTGCTATTTTTAAATAGATAAAGCATAACATGATGCTGACACCAAAATGGGTGCCCGGTCAGAATGGGTTAAATGTGTAAACACTTGGATATTCATGCATACGCGACCTGACTCACCACAAACTGGACGAACCAAGGTGAATATTTTAATTCAAGTCTGAACGCACCATAACAGTTGTTATGCTACTGTGGTATTTAATCCCTGCTATACACACCGTATAAACTAAAGGGCCAGACCTTTGTCCGATTATCCTCGCCAAATGTCTTCCAAACTTAGATTAGATATTAGAGTACATATTGTTGTTGTAGGTTTACCTCCAAAGCGCTGTTCTAATGAAAAGATCCAACATGAGACGAGATTGTGAAGTGCAATCATTTCAGTACCGGCCCATCGGCAGATTCAGATATCGTATATACAGGGGTGTAGTCTGTGTGTCAATGTAGTTGCTGTGTTAACTTTAAAACTGCTTTCCTATTGTATTCATATATCTGTAAATCTTGTAACCCCTATTATCACTGCTTGAGTGAGACATATTTGACAGTAGTACTGTCTGGAGAATTTTACCAACACATTCTTGACAAGAAGGGCGTCAGGCTCGGAATCAAACTAAAATGGAGAAAGTTTCTCTGTTCTAGAACAGTGATTCTCAACCTTTTCAGGCTGTGACCCCCAAAAATAATCATATTTGATTTTGAACTGGGGACCCCCCAAAACAACTGGGGACCCCCCTCCCCCACCCAGACAAGCACTTGGAATTATAGGACTTGAGGCATTACTGTACATTTAATTCAATTCGGTTCCACAGACAAATACTTCCACAGACAAAACTTTAAAACTGCTTTCCTATTGTATTCATATATCTGTAAATCTTGTAACCCCTATTATCACTCCTGTTTGAGTGAGACATATTTCCTATAGGCCTAGATGCGGCGAGGATAGTGAGAAACAGCCTTTTCTGATGTTTTGACTGATATTGTGTAAAGACTAAAAACTGTTTGCCGAAATGCGTCAGTGTTCTCAAATAAACATTTTAATTTGGAGTGCCGCTTTTTCCACTTAGCTGGTTATTAGTTAAGCTGAGCACCCACTGCCTTAACCAAGGGCAGTTTCCAGAGGAAGTGCACCTGTTCTTCTTTCTTCATTGTGTAAAAAGAATCGAGACATTTTCATTTGGAAACACTGATGCTGAGAGAGATGCGAGCTAGTAGAGAGATGTCTGGACCAGCAGGTGTGTGTAATTCATACCCACTCATCGCAGCATTGCAGTGGACCCCCACATAGCAACACCATTCCAACGGAAGACACCTGCTACAATTACAGCCGTAACAGATTCCGTTGCTGTCGGGCAGAAAGCATTTCCGTATTTAAAATTCTTGATTTTTTTGTTGTTGTAAAATTATACTAAAACGTCCAAAAGAGAAATCGGAGTACGAAAACCACTGCAGATCGTTGCTGTCGGGCAAACCTCTTATCTCCATATTTTAACTTTTTGTGTTTTTCCATAAATGTAGAGCCATATGGAATCCGTGTTAACGGAATCGCGGACGGAATCGCGGAAATGACCAATAAAAACGGAATTGGAATAAAACGCGGAATATTGCAGAATTGGCCCTAATCTGGGCTGAAATTCAGTTTTCGGGAGAAAATGGAACATGATTCAGTGGTCAGGTTTGTTCAGAAATCAAGTGAAGACGGCCGATTATTATATTTTGTCATAAATGCGCAAAAAAGTACAACAACCACTCTACTCTCATTGAAAATCCGGTAGAGTACGGTTGTAAGGAGATGTATAGCTTAGCTGCGTGTCTCTGTAACACGGAGGAGGAGTAGACAGAGCACAGCGCTCTCTCTGCCTGCTCCTCAGCTCCCTCCCAGTTCCACACACACGGAGTAAAGAGAGAGAGGAGTAGAGGACCAGGTCTAGGAGTAATACTAACCTTGTAACCATAAGCATTGCTGTTTTCATCTTGCATTAACAAAAATAAAATCCACACTGAGAGGGACAGAAGGTGTAAGTGGTAGAACTACAAGGCTACATTAGCCAACGCTAGCTCCTATGCTAACGCTGCAAACTTAACTGTGTGTGTGTGTGTGTGTGTGTGTGTGTGTGTGCGTGCACGTGGGTGCGTGCATGCATGCGAGTCAACTGAATGTTTTCTAAAAGGACAACTTTTTCCCCCCATCCTGACCAGCCTATTCTTATTATTGCATTTTGGCTATGTGCAATAACTAACTGCAAGCCAATGAAGAATGAACCAATCAGTAGCATTGTCAGTATTTGTCTTAATTTCTAATTCATATTTATTTAGTTGACAATAATTTAACTCTAGGCCAGTGTTTTGAGACATACAAGGCTATTATCTTGTATTGCTATAAAATTATGTGGCAAATTTCAGTGGTGGAGTAAAAACAACAAGGTCACATGGCTTTGGGGAGTTTGGGCAGCAGATCTACAAGCTCTCAACATGTCATGCTGCAATGTGCTGTGGGCTTGTAGATCACCAATTTGGATAAATAAACTGATTATTTTTCCCTGATTAAAAAAAAAAATGTTTTAAGCCTGTGCCTGCACCTCATACAGCACTATGTTCCATATTCTGCTACAGTACATGTTTGCACTTTAATTAAATTAAAGCTGCATTTGATAGGGGGTTGTTACTGAAAACGATGTTGGTGCTTCTTGCACTAACTTTTTATAAGCAATAAATGTTCTCCAATGCATTTAAAGGAATTATTGTGTTAGAATTTATGTTACTGTAAAGAAAAATGTTTTACTTAAATTAATATTGGTTATATCGGGCTTTTTGATTCTCCACTAATCGGTAATCGGAAATATCGGCCAAAAACCATATCGGTCGATCACTAATTTATTTTTTCCCGGTAAAGAAATTGCATAAAAAGCAAAAAAACGAATTCAGAAATATTAAAACGGAAAAAACGGAATTTGGGAAAAAATAAAACGGAATTGGGAAAATAATAAAACGGATTTCATATGGCTCTACATAAATGTATGGCTTAGTTGATCATACCACAGGCAGCGTCACACAAAAGTATCAAAAATAGAAGATGTACCAGGTGAAAATGCGGCTCGAAGCGATGCAGTTTGAGCTTGTAGATCTGATATTTGTAAAATTTGAATCATATAAATGAGGTTTACACCCGACAGATATGATGTAATGTACTTATTGATTCATATTTCTTCCAGCAGGCCTGTGCTGCACATATAGAAACATGTGGGTGGCTGCAGCCACTTATTGCACAACATTCACCATTTGTTACTCAATTTAGCAAGACTGCAAACCATGATTGACAAATGCAGGCACACACGCGCGCACGCGCGCACACACACACACACACACACACACACACACACACACACACACACACACACACACACACACACACACACACACACACAATAGGACTTTCACTTGCGTACGTGTGGTTTGTCGTCACAGGTCAGATATGGATGTAGACTGAATGGCAAACACTTGGCGAGCACTCTGTCAATTGGTCCTATATGCAATTATTTTGTTTTGAAAGCCTGGCTGGTTAGAGCCAGGAACAGAAAATGACAGTAATCCACATAATAAGGCTGCAATAGCAGGTGTGTGGAAACGGGTCCTCTGCTGCTGAATGCGTGTTGTCATTACCTCAGGAGAACTCTGGCTTAGATACAGTGCAGACCTCATGCAAGACAACAAAGAAAACAAGCAGATAATGTTTAGTGAGTATGAGTGTGCACGCCTGTGGCTTGATTTCAGCGTGTGTATGAGACATGAACCGCTTAACCTGGCATCCCTATTTTGGGCCAATAATGTCAATCTTCAAACATTTTAACCAAAAATAAGTCTAATAAAATGAAATAAAATTGCGAAAGTAGAATCTTCTTTGCCGATAATTAAAATGCCCACTAAGGTTTAAAGAAAACAATCTTGTTTATACTCTTGGAATCCTGCATTAAAATTGACTATAGTAGGTGGATAATTCAACCATTGATGTCACGAAAGTAGCAGTCGGACTTGCACGTCAGTTCACACAATGTTCAGGGGACTTGCATGACAAACTCGCACAGGTGCATGACAAACTCATCAAACTCACACAGGTGCACCGATGCTCCAATCTGTACCAAACTTGGCACAAACACTGTTCAGGAGTCTGCCATGAGAATGGTCACGTACACAAGGGGCCACATGTGTCACCACATGGTTCACCATTGCTCCCATCTGCACAAAACGTGCCACACAAAAAAAGTTCAGGGGTCTGCCATGACGATAGTCACCAGGGGCCGTGGATAAAAGTGACACACTGATGCACTGCTCCAGCAGTGTCACAGCAGTTTCAGCGCTTCAAATTGCCATAATACTGTGAACATTACTCTGATCAGAACAGTACTTTTAGGCAGCCTGAACATGTAGTATTACAATGCTCATGCTTACATGCTCATTGACCAACTTGAAGTTGGAAAAAAAGCTCATTTATAGCAGATATGTACTGTATACCTCGGCAGGCACACGAACACTTGGTGTGGCTGTGCAGTAGCTGACCAAGATTCAAAGAGAGTGATGGACAGAGGCAGGAAAGAAGAGGTATAAAGAAAGACTTGGCACACACACACACAACATAGGCAACATAGTCTCCACACAACTGTCCCAAGATGTCAACCTGGCTGAGAAGTGATGTGCGCTCTCCCAAGATGACTCTGTTGTGACAGAATGTCTGAGGTCTCTCTTGACTCTGACAGTAGTACTGTCTGGAGAATTTTACCAACACATTCTTGACAAGAAGGGTGTCTGGCTCGGAATCAAACTAAAATGGAGAAAGTTTCTCGATCTGTTCTAGAACAGTGATTCTCAACCTTTTCAGGCCGTGACCCCCAAAAATAATCATATTTGAACTGGGGACCCCCCAAAAAAACTGGGGACCCCCCTCATTACTGTACATTTAGTTAAATTCGGTTCCACAGACAGATATTGTGAAAATAGCCGATCTACAAGCTCACAACGCCTCGCACTGCGTGGTGTTGTGAGCTTGTAGATCGGCTATTTTCACAATTGTTGCCTCTTTCTTATATTAAAAACTTGCCAATGTTTGACCAGTTTTTATAGCATAGTTTGTTGATTACTTTTGATGCAGTAATGGTCTAAAAACCTTAAAAGTCCTTACATTATCACTTCACTGTCATCAGGCGACCAGTCTAGGGACCTCCCTGGGGGTCCTGACCCAAAGGTTGAGAACCCCTGTTCTAGAACAGCAGATACAAACTCATTGTTATGACTTCACTCTGTATACGTTTGATACCCAAAGGAGAGGTAATTGCAATGTCTGGAAAGGGAAATCTGGTCATCCAAACAGAGCAACTTTAAACTTTTAATTTAAAATAAAATAAACCGTTTTTTTAACTAATCAATTTGATCATTAAAATAATCACTGTTAATATCAGTTTTACTGAAAACAAATTGTGAGCTTGTCAATCAATTGGCTGTTTTGTCACTGAGCTACCGAGCTACAGTAATGGAGAAGGAGTATGTTGTTTATCTTTAAGTTAACAATGCATGGGTACAATTAATAGGTAATTATTTCCTGTTGCCCTCGTCGTTCTGAAAGGGGGCGGGACTGCGGCGCTCTATAGGGAGACCACCTTAATGTAATTGCGTCAAATTGTCTGATCGGTTTCTTCTGCTATTCACTGTGCAACAAATTATATAGGAGGACTGGGTTAAACAAACAGCAGGGGGCAAGTGACTGTGGGATGTCTAGGCATAGTTTTATTTATCTGGACTCGGGAGTGTAGAGACTTATAAAAATATAAAAAGTACAACAGTAAGCTCTCTGAAGCACATGTGGTTGCTAATCCGTTAATGCTACCACACTTACCAGCATTCGGAGATAACTTGAACACAGGCCGGTGAACGTGCGTTTTAGTAAGCAGTGGGGGAAAAAAGCCCACCAGAATCTCATATTTTAACTTCAGGTTTATTGCAGGGAGTCAGTCAGACAGATATTTTGTGAAGCCACTGAGGAAATCGGGATTTCCTGAAATATAATGGCCTGTTGTGGCGCTGTCATTGGGCCCAAAAAAACGCATAGCCCCATAGAAGTCCATGTATTTGGGCCCAACTTCACCTAGACTGTATTACCTTAATAACCATGGTCATGAATACTTTCTGCTTCCAGTCACTAGTTTAAAGTCTCATTTCTAATGTCATAATATTCTTTTTGGAAAATGATGGTCCCATTTATTAAAGAAATGACCATAAAGTTGCGTATGTTCTGAGGGGCGTGGCTACCGTTACAGTCTATGATCGGGATTCCCCACCCACTCGAGTCAAAATAAAAACCAACTAAGAAGAAGGGGGGAAGTCCCGCCTCGTTGTCTGGGCCAGCCAATTGGCCAGCTGGGCCCAAACGGATCTAGAAAGATGGCGATTTACAATTCAAGGACTGACAGGCTTCATTTTACGTTCATGTTAGACCTGGGGAACGCTTTGTCCATATTTTTTACAGTCTATGGTTTATTGTCACATCACAAGTGTCCAGGTGTGCAAGTCCCCGACAATTTTGCAGTTTAAAAAATAGCCATAAGAAATGGAGAATAGAGGAGGAAATAAAGCCAAATAACACAATGTAAATGTCTCTCTCTGGCTCAGGTCACCCCTATGTAAACAACTTCTTCATCCATGTTACTTTATAGCACCTTACATTTATGTCATATTATGGTACTTAAATATTTAAAACCTTCCCCCTATGATGCTTTCAAAATATTGTATGTATTTTGTGGCACCCCCTGGACTTGCATCACGGCACCCACTTTGAGAAACCCTGTTTTCGGCACTGCTTATCTATTTATTGCAATGAAATAATACTGCAGTTATGCCACAGCTTAATTTGTCTGCTAAAGTTTGACATCACCGTCCCCCGTGACACTGATGCACATGCGCTCGCGAGCATAAACATGTACCGCGACATCGCCAGCAGCAGCAGCAGCATGCTGTTCAGCTTGGAAAGTCTTCCTGCATGTAAACAGACACTCATGTTTCCTCGCTTGTAGATCCTCAGAGATGCCTCCTAAATCATCACTCCTCAACTTGCAGCAGGAAAACAAGAGACCTGAAATGACCGTGAAAATGGCAGACTGAGTTGAACTTCCGGTTCAAGTGAGGATAGAGAAGCGAGGAAAATCTCTCTTTCTCTCTCTCTCTCTCTCTCTCTCTCTCTCTCTCTCTCTGTCCTTTGTCAGCGTCTCATTTGTTTTTTGATCCTTGACCACCTCCGCTAGCCAGCATGTCCGTGTCTGATACAGAGTTATATTATCCTGTTTGTCTCGTCCTCCTTCCCTTCAAGTCTGTCTGTCTGTCTGTCTGTCTGTCTGTCTGTCTGTCCATACTCCCCCCTCCCTCCCTGACAGGTCCTCTATATCTAAAAGGACGTCATGTGGTTGACAGCACAATGCTAGAAAGGAGATAACGTGCAGATGACAATGACAGATTCTGCCTTTTCTTGTGTGTTCCTGAGAAAATGTGTCTGAATCCAGCCGTAAGATGCAGCCATACAGTATTCATGTTGTTGTTGTCTCCACCAGTCCACCATGCCGAAGGCATGGGGAGAGAGTATGTTTTGCACTCAGTCCGTGTGTGCGTGCGTCCGTCCGTTATCAGCTAATCTCCGGCACCGTTGGCCCAATCCATGCCAAACTTTGCACACACACTCCCTGGATGCCAACGACGAACCTCTGCCCCAAATATTCCTCAACGGCCTGTTATAGCGCCACCATGAGGCCGATTTAGGCAAAACACATTTCTGTAGATAACTCGTACACATTTCATCCATACATCACACAATTTGGTATACACTATCTCCATAGTCAAGTATTCAACACGGATCTGCACCATTTCCCATCTTCCATCCTGATTGGCTAAGATTGGCTTCCAAAGTTCACATGATTCGTCCATTTCGAACAAAATCACAAACACAGTGTGCAATTTCCGTGAAATTATACACTCACATTTCCACTAGGCCGAGGACGACATGCCACAATTTTTTTTACAAATGAGCCTCACGGTGGCACTATAACAGGCCAATTCCTGTTTTTACTTATAACTGTATCGATCTGTATACAACTTATGTATGCGCACTCCCTAGAGGCCATGGAAAAACATTTTCCCTGCATCCCTCCACATCTGCCGGTTATAGCGCCACCATGAGGCCGATTTCTGCTAAACACATTGTTTGTTAGTCGCACAGATTTCATCCAAATCTCACGCAAATCCGTACACATGATCTCTGTAGTCATGTGATCAAGACGAGCCTGTTGGATTTCTCAGATTCTACACTGATTGGCTAAGATTTCCTTCCAAAGTTTTCAGGAGTAGCCCGTTTTGTACAAAATGCTGCACATGTCCTGCTCATCCAGAATTCTATACTCAGAGATGCTATGCATTTCCTCAACAAAATGAAGAACATTGTTGCAAAAAACAAAAAAATGTTCATATTACTCCTAAACATTTTGCCAAACATCACGCACACTCCTATCCTCCTGGTGGAGACCTGTGCCCAGAAGGGCACTTTTTCTAGTTTGGAGATGTGTTTGTCTTTATTTACCTGAAGCACATTTGAAATGGGTCATAGTGATTGACGGCAATAAAACGAGGTGTTGAGATGCTAAAACAACAAAACCAAACATTGCATAAACACAAATACACATCTAGTATCTATAAATGCCTCTGTGTGTTCGGCAATAAAACGAGGTGTTGAGATGCTAAAACAACAAAACCAAACATTGCATAAACACAAATACACATCTAGTATCTATAAATGCCTCTGTGTGTATGTACTTACGCATGTATGTATGTACTTACGTCTGTAATCCATGTAACTCGAGAGCCGTTCGCCCTACCGACTTCAAATTCTACCACGGTTGTCTAGACCCAGCAAAAAATACTTTGCCTGGGATCTGGACCAGTTCACCCCTATATCTCCATAATGGAGCTGGCCTGTTCTGACATCACAATTATGTTCTCACATCGGCATAGACTCCATATTTGGGCATGCCTGACAAAGAACTCCATATATGGGCATAAAAAGGACACAGACAATCAGACATAATAAGTGAGTGGGGCATGCATTTCCATCGTTCCAAGTAGGCCAGTTAAGCTTAAACTGTTTCTGCCCAACTGGCACTGCTCTAGTCTTACAATAAATGCACCACGTCTATATTGTGTTACGTCTGCAATCCACATAACCCAATCGAGAACAGTTCACCCAAACGACTTCAAATTTCACACACGTTCCACACCACCACACGGAGTGCAGTGGCCGGCCTGGAGTCGGTCGGACCTGTAGAATTCCCAGCCTCTGCTTCAGCCAATTGTTTGCCATGGCAAGAACACACTTTGGATTACTTGACCAGTCCACTTTTCAGTCAGTTTGCACTCTTCAGATAGGCAGACAGACCAATACAGCACAAAAGGGACACAGACGGGCGGTTAAACGGGTGCTATTGCATACTAGGTTCCCTACTTGCTTTGTTCCCAAGTACTGTAGGCCGGTGGCCGACGGGCACTTTTTGCCGCTTGTTTTTCCAGAGAAGGAAGTTGCAGTGTGAGAAAAGAGTTATTTTATTTTATTATTGCAATTTTTCTTAATTTACTTTTGTTCTATTTTATGTGAACTATACTGTATGTGGCAGTAATGCATTTAAAAGTACCTAGCACGCAGTTTTGCTTCTGGAGGTTATGAATTAAATATATTTCCAATGACATTATTAATGGCCCAATATTTAGGTAATTTAGGTAATGTATCACTTATTTAACACTGTGTCAAAGATAGAGAGTTGGTTGGTGGAGCCATTCAACCTCCTCGCTGTATAGATCTACCGGTAGTTGATTTTGTATTTATTTTGGGTTAAAATAGTGTATAATAATGCCATGGTTAACGTGGCTAGTTATTCTAACTAGTCCTTACCCGTTGTGAGATATTTGCCCCTTGTGGCCGTGAAGGGTACTGCGCCTGGGTGCGTTTGTAATTGACTATTAAATTATTTAATAATCATTAATGTGTCAAATCGAAAAAAGGGCTTCGTTACGCCCTCCATATGCATATGGTCAATGCCTGTGTGAAAAGTGGGAGTGATTGGTGCAGGCAGAGTTACGGCAATGTTTCTGACAGACAGACACACACACACACGGACACACAGACATTCGGTTAATTATAGTATGATGATGATGATGACTGCATCTGTGATAGTGACACGAAATAGCAAAGAATATAGAAGAACCATTGCAATATGATCTTTTACAGTGACATTCACCCTGATAATGTAGACCCTTGGATGTACCCCCCCATTGTCTTCTTCATTCATTGTATTGCTGTCATCTTCCTCTGCCTCCGCCCATGGAGAGCACACTGCCTAGTGCCTAGGGTGAAACATTTTGATCCTCATCAATTCAAAGGACCCTCAAACTGCCCACGCACGCACGCACGCACGCACGCACGCACGCACGCACACACACACACACACACACACACACACGTCATTACTGACATAATGTATGATGGCCCCTCAACAGGGGACCCGAGGGGCCTGTGTGTGTGTGTGTGGGTTAATAATCCCACACATGCCTGGTGGAGCCCCATTTCATTGCAGCCTCCAGGCTCCAGAGCTCCACATGATGGCTGAGGACTTGAACCTCACATCTTATGAACAGTGGTGGAAGAAGTACTCAGTTTCTTTGTAACCCAGTTAAAAGGGACACTTCACCCCTTTTGCAACCAGATCTTATTTGAATGATGTTTGGGAGACAAACACTTTCCTGCAGGGTTTTTTACATATCTTAGTATTTCAAAGTGTCCATGGGCTCCATGATGTCATGGACACTGGGCTCACTTACTTCCTGGACTGACACACACACACACACACACACACACACACACACACACACACACACACACACACACACACACACACACACACACACACACACACACACACACACACCTCGACGACACACTGCATCCATGGTACCCTCACTTTACATCCTAACTACTCAAAGTATATATTTTTTAACACCATATTTTGCACTGTGTAGTTTATGAATTGAACACATTGATAATGTTCCCTACTGCGGGTTGACAGCGCAGAGTGAACGCAAAAGCAGCTAATTAAATATGCAAGAATGACACACACACACACACACACACACACACACACACACACACACACACACACACACACACACACACACACACACACACACACTCTTGTCTATGTAAAGCAATTGTTGCAGAGCAGAGGTGCAAAAGTCAGTGCATGTTTAGCATATGGGTGGCCTGGGGAAAGAAACTGTCATTAAAACGTGCGGCTCTTGGCACAAATGCGGTGATATTGCCTGCCTGAAGGCAGAAGTGAGTACATGTGATATGCTGGATGCAAGAGGTCTGTGATAATACACTCTGTTATGTGAATGTCCTCCATGGAGGGGAGTTGTGAACCAAGTCAGCTCCTGACACATTGCTGTAGCTGTTTGGCTTTGTGGTCCGTTGGTGTGGGTGTTGGCTTTTCCAATCCTACGATGCTTTTAACTATACTACCTACCTAGCATTCGATAAAAATAGCAGATCTACTGTAATCTTATAGATCACTGGTTCCCAAACACATTTGTGGGTCCCTTCATTTTTTATTTCCTACAGTTTCTTTTTAATTAGCATTTCAAAACATTTTCAAAAAACATTCCCCAAGAATTCCCCAAAATTCAGTAATTTCATGAAGAAAACAAATGTTTATAGCTGCTATAAGTATAAGCAATAATATGTCAAAAATGTAATTACTTATTTTTTTTGTTACAGCCAGCAATGGGTAAAACGCTCCCAAAACACATGTAGTGTCACAAGTTGAAGTTGAAAAGTGGTGAAGTGGTCCTTTAATAATTTTACAGATTTAGCAAGGTAATATGTACCAATATGATGTATTATTATTGTGCATCCCTAGCACGGTAGTACCTACCGAGTAGTATAGCAGTGGAGGTGGATATGTTTAACCAAATCTTTAAACCCCCCCCCCCCCCTGAAAATTGTAGTAAAAAATGTATAATATCAGTCAGAAAAATGCAGAACTTGTCCACCCCTAATGTCTGTAGTTACGAGTAAATACATCAAATGTTATGTGTTGCTGTCACTTGCAAAGGGTGTGGGGCGGGAACATCTTGTCTATGATTGGCGCCTTACAGAAGTGTACACAGTAAAATACTCAGTGTTGATTTATACATTTGTAACTCAAGCGTGTGTACACTGTACATATGGACCCATGCAGGTCCATTGGGTATCCAAGCGTACACACTCGTGAGTTAAATGAAGACTCAGGGTTTCACTGTGTACCGTCCTGCTGTGTAATAACAGAGGTCCTTCTGTTTGCTCACATGGATGATGTTTCACTGATATTTATATGTAAATGCAACGTCAAACAGTGCATGACAGATGTGTGGAGAGACGGCTTAGTTGTACGAGGGCACGAGTTGGAAAGAAGCAGTTTGCAAGCATACATACGATACAGTATGTATGTGTGCACCGCACGCTGACACAATCACAGAAGTGTATAAGCATACACACAAGAGCTGTAACAATGCTAAGACACGTGCGCACACATGCACGCAAAGCAACATACACCACACATAGGAGGCCTTAGCTATGTTTCACCAGTTTGAAACGGGCCTCCACCCTCAGGGGGGCCTCCAAGATCCAACTGAACGTCAGGCGCCAATCAACCCCCACCACTCTTGGCCCTCTCTATCTCACTCACTCACTGCCTTGCTCTCTCCCACAATGTTAAGTTACACCTATTTTATGTTAATAAGCTGGGTAAAAGATTTTACAGAAACGTCATGGGGTCTCAACTATACCAGCCCCAGCGGTTCAATCCAGATTGTGGAATAATTCGGGGGAGTTAAAAGAGTACAGGTTAAAAATTTACGAAAACAAAATTGTAATTAAAATATTTCCATCAAGTTATTATCTGTGTCTGGCAGCCTCGCTCTCCTAAACCGTGCTAAAACCATTTTGCCAAAGCTGTCTTTGAGTGAACATGGAGAACAACGATGGAGGCAGCACGAGACCACCCGCTGTGTGTAAACACCTAGTGCGAGGACCCCCCCACTTACTGTGCGTCGTCTCAGCCCTGTGTGCCAGTGCTGCACTGGAGGCAGGCAGAGTGAATCAGGGACCTTTGTAGGAGATTTTTCTTTTACAGTCAACTAGCTAAAAAAGACAAAGGGAAATTTATTGCCTTCTCTATAAGCAATGACATGACTCATGAAGCTCAATTGGGAACATTTATCCGTGTGCTCATGCATCCTTGACCGCCCGTCACTGGGTAAATTTGTGGCGCTGGTGCCAAGGTTTGCTGTAGCAAAAGCCTGGAAATGGACAATGCCAGTGTAGTAATCCAAACTGTTAATTTTATTACAGCCAATGGCAATTTTGAAGGGCTTTTGTCCAAAGATAATGTTTTACATGGCTTAGCCTGCCATACCCACTGGTTGAGCAGAGGGGGGCTGTGCTCAAACGTTTCATCAATAGCTACATCTGGAAATGTGACTATTCATGAATGACAACAGACAGTTGGTGAACTTGGCTACTACGGTACTCACGGCAGAGTTTTGCTGTAGTTTCTCAACTTGAGCACGTTCCTTACTTATAATTACGTACTGTACCACCACTTTACTCGTGAATCCACCTTGGGAAGCCCACGTTATTTCAAGGATGTCTTGTAAAATGATGGATTTTATTTGGATGGATTTTGTCCCCCGAGTTTCAATGTTGGATACAGTGATTAACTGCTAGCACATTGTGGGGCTAAAAACTGTCACTGTAGACGAATTGTGGAGCGTTAATGAATGGAGCAGCAATGCCCATACAACCTCATTCATTATGAGATTTTATCTAGTTGAGGGGAGACTATGCAAGCATATTTTCCCATATTGCCGTGCGCGTGCTCATTTTCGTACACATGCCTGGGGTGACTAGACCTGGATTGTGGTGAGCTCTTGTCTTACTCTACACGTCCTGCGCCTTTCATGAGCAGACCTGCAGTAGATCTGTCGTTGGTCCAGGCGACAACGCCTGTGTCACCCGCTCTCTGTCAAATCAAAATGCGTATGAGTGGTCCTATTCTTTGTGCAAAATCTAGTGTTACCGAGTGCCAAACCTCAATCAAATGAACAAAAACTGATCAGACCGCTGTCAACTAGACATTAAAAAGACAGACAAAACACTGCAGGGCTGCCCTGCCGGGTCGTTTAGTTATATCATCATCACATGGCTGGTAGTCCAACAAGATTAGCAAATGTTAAATCTTGTGTACACACGTTGGCAGTGGCACTGCTCTTGTGTTGGTAAATCCTGTGTTGTCCTAGTTAATTTAGCTCAAAAGCAAAGTATTTCCAAACACCACTGTGGTGTTTTCTCTTTGTGTGAACTGCTGTTCAGAGATTTAAAGAGATAGTGGACACATGGATTCATTTTATCAGTCGCCACGACTGATTTCATTTGGATTCCATAGAAGCTAGCATAATGCCCAGCATTTATCTTCTATGGGAGCATGTTGGGCAGCGAAAATAGCCCTCAAGATTATCTCAAGGTTATTATTTTAAGATTAGATTGTTGAAGTGGTCAAACTAGAAATATGTTCAGAAGCATCTATCATAAAACCTAATAGTCTTTTATATTTCATATGAAAGCAAAGGTTATGTGTGATTTCTGCAGCTGCATGGTTGGCAGAATGTAAAACAGCAGGAACAATATTACTAAAACATATCACATATTGTTTAGGAAGTTGTTTAGTAATCAGCACTAGTTTGGTGGGCTCCTTTTTAATAGTATTTCACAATTTGCACATTAGGATTACAAACATTTTCCGCTTTAATCCAGGCAGACAATTTGGATAATTTATTTTGTCAACGTATTATATTTCAACATTGTAAATAGGTCACATACTGCACTTGTGATCTTTAGCAAACCATCTTTAGCATGGCGACAAGACCCGCAGAATGGAGAAAAATGAGACGTGTTGATTGAGGACTCGGGGAGCCGAGAGGATCAAGAATCCAGAGAGGTTTATCTGTCACTGACTCGTATAGGGAACAAGCAGCAAAATGTTGGCGTGAAATGAGACATGAGATCAGCATAGTGAGTAAGCGGTGGGCAGGTTCCTGCTGTGACGCCGAGTGTGACAAATGCATGTTGTCTTTGTGACTTTTTTATAGGAGAATGCACAAGCTGGAATTGATAGTGTGGCAGAATATAGTTTCAATTATTCAGAATTGAAATGTGCGTATACAAATGAGCATGCAGTCAAGCACGCACGCACGCTGTCACATGCAGGGCAGCCCCTGCCCTATACACACATACATACACAATCAAGGACCAATCGCACACACACACACACACACACACACACACACACACACACACACACACACACACACACACACACACACACACACACACACACACACACCACACAGCTGAGTCAAACTGATCAATTGACAACACCAGGTGGATTGGAAGTGACTGTTCAACTATGTGGCATGTATCGTATATTGTACAAGGGCCATTTTTAAGTAATTTAACACAAGGGTTGAAAGTGACACTGAAGTTGAATCATTAATTTGTTGGTCACCTGTCTCTCCGCTGCAGTTGGCACTCCTCTCTAGATTGGAGGGTGCTAACTGCCAAGTACTGTAGAGGAGTTTGTTCATGTCTTTATTATGTTTGATCTGATTTATGTTATACTGTAAATGAATTGGGCCTGTGAAATATAATTAGTAGAGTGTAGTATAGTAGTATACTAGAGTGTTTACTTTTTATACACATTTCTAAAGTATAGTACTGTCTAAGATTACTCATAGGCTTTGGTTAGCTGTGTTTTGACTTAGTCGATTACCACTTACCGATTATTAGGGGCTGGTTTGCCCCACCTGTTTAAGAGCAGGCGTGCTGCAGGTGAGGGAGAGTTCAGGATGACTTGAGGCTAGCCAGGAAGAACATGAGGGTAGAGCTGCTAGCCAGGGCCTCATGAAGGCATACTGTGTATATAGCCAGTAGCAATATTCTGAAGTTCCTGCTTGTTTTCTTAAAGTTTAGTCATCAAGTGTTCATTTTGTTTCCTATTATTGGAACATGTTTTTTTGCCAGCATTGCCTCAAAAGAACAGAGCGGATTTTAGGGCTGGCCGATGTGGGCAAAATCAAATATCATACTATTTTTGGCCAACTACGTCAATATCGTATTGTGACGATAATTGTGTGAAACATTTTCAAAAATAGAAATACTGGTAGCCGATATACAAGCTCACAACGTATTGTGATGTGATGCATTCTGAGCTTGTGTTTTCTCTATTATTTAGGAATGTTTTTTGACAATTTGAGAAAATAAAATGAGGCTTAAATGATTAAAATGTGGGGGTCCTTGACATGAAAACGTTTGAGATGCACTGTTTCAGTACTGTGTGGGTGTGTGGGTGGGTGGGTGGGGTGTTGTGGTTTAATCTAGTGCCACTACATTGAGTCGATACCCAGCCCGCATGTATCTTAAAGCAGCACTTCCTCCCTCCTGTTTCTGTTCAGGAAGCAACCCAGAGCACTCTGGATCAATAGGACAGTACTCATTACCCCCCATTACTGAAGGGGTGTGTTTGTGCGCGTGCATGTGTGCGCATGTGTTAACTTACTATACTTGTGAGGAGTGAGGACCCCATAAGTATAGTAGAATTTTTGAAATACATGTAAACATTTTGAGGACCATTTTCCTGGTCCTCACATGCATGTTTCATGGCTAAAAAGTATTTTTGAAGATGGGTTTACCATTAGAAAAAGAGTCAGGTGGCTGCAGTTGGGGTTAGGATTAAGCATTTAGTAGTCTTGCGTAGCCAGACAACTATTACACAATCTCAGAAAGTCTGGAACTACACCATCCAAAATCCGAAGGAAGCTTCAGTTCACGAAAATATATTTTTTAATATCTTTACAAGCATTTGAAAATGATGAGGGGCAATAACAGTCTGGCAACACGAGACTAGGCATTTAAAGGTTAGGTTTAGTAGTTTTTGTTAGTTTATATAGTTGTGCGGTGATGTCACACACCGAGACATACGGTAGCTGATCTACGAGCTTGCAGATCTGCTTTTTTCCGGATGCTCTTTGGGTGTTTTGTTTTCATCTATTTTCAATGCCGTTCAAAGATGTTGATGTCCTCACAGTTATTGTGTGTGTGTGTGTGTGTGTGTGTGTGTGTGTGTGTGTGTGTGTGTGTGTGTGTGTGTGTGTGTGTGTGTGTGTGTGTGGTAATTAGCCTCTATTACCTGTGATAAGAGCTACAGAGAGAGAGAAGGGCCATCAAATGTTAATGAGCCCCATGTAGCTCAGAATCTGCTGTTGTTTAGTGCTTGATGTTTTACACACACACACACACACACACACACACACACACATGTGCGCACACGCACACACACACACACACACACACACAATTTAAAGCGGTGATAGCGGCGCACAGTGATGAAAGGGTGAGTTAGCTGATAGAGGCATAATTAGGTGGAGGAAAATCCTCTTGTCCACTTAGGAAGTGGACTCGTCACTAAGATATATACACGTATACACAATAAGGTTGTTAAGTGTGTGTGTGCGTGTGCATGTGCGTGTGCATGTGCATGTGCGTGCGTGCTTTTTCCTTGAGCCCCATGAGCCATGTGGGGGAGGACTGTGAGTACATTATTTGAATCGATGCACAATACAAAATAAGCCCAAGTGAATATAACAATTATAATAATTATGGCTAGAAAAAAAGTACATTGTCGCAATGACAAATGTGTATAAATGCATGGTTTATTCCATCCTATGTAAGGTAAGCAATACGTATGCTTTATTTGAAAAATATGCTTGATTGCAACTTTGGGGTCGCTGGTATAAAAAGGACAGCTGTGCTCATGCAGTTTTGAGGACGACAGACGCAGAACAAAGCTGTGAGGGGAAGTGTGTCGAGCAATGTATTACGCAGGCAGGCAGGCAGGCACACTTTATTAAATCAAAAGCTAATGTGTTAATGTCAGAGCTTTGAAAGCAATTTCAAGTGCAACAATTAGTTAGATGGGACCAACCGACTTCAACCTCAGCGCATATATAGGCAACTAAGGTTGTGCGATATGACAAAATACCGTATTGCTTTTGGCCGGCGTCTGCCAAGAAAATGGTGATTGCCGATATATTCGCGCTAGAAAAGCGACAACGTGAGAACAGCTCCCCAGTCCTTAGCTCAAAGTTATACTTAGCCTACATACCTACGCTGTGCACAGTGCAGCAGGTCACGGTCCGCAATGCCCATCTGCTATTTGGTGTTAAGGTGGCTGAGACGACACGACTGTCTGCTGTCATGCACCTCTCTCACTGCCACAACGTATTTAGACAACAAAGACTTATAAAACATATCGCTTCCATAGGATATTCTTTTCAGGACCAAAGGTATTGAAGAATTGAAGTTGAAGCAGAGTCCCCTGAAACTAAAAGGACTCGCAACGCATGTCAAACTAAAAGGACTCGCAACGCATGTTGGGCAGCAAGCTTTTCAAATCACATTGATTGACTGGTGATAATAAACATAACTGTCACGAGTTTTAGCATCCAGACTTAACTAGATAGATTGTACAGCTCGTCGTTGAATATTGAAATATACATACATCTAAATGTACAGTAGCTGAAAAATGGGCAATTAGGACAGCAAAAGCTATTCCCTCTTTCCTCTGCTCTGCTCTCCTCTCCATTCAGTACTGTTTTGTAGCTATGTTTTGTAGCTAGACTTGTCGGGAATGAGAGCAACAAGAATGTGCTTCATAATCATTATTAGAATAACCATAAACTCACAAAAATCATGCATACATTTTACCTTAACCTTAAGCATAACCTCACAGAAACTATGCCTAAACCTAACTTTTCTTTTTTTTTTATATATATATATATATTTTATCCCACCAATTTGTAACCCATTTTTCACCCCTGTGTCAATCATTTAATGTGATCCTGGGCTCTACACACCCTCCACCAACCTAGTCCCCATATATGGGGGACAAGGGGAGAGCAACGGACTTGAACTCATGCTTCCTTCATGCCTGAGTGTCCAAGTTGCTCCTTTACACGTGACAGGGGGGAGTTTCCCTGGTTGGACGTAGCGCGTGGAAGGAACACGTTATTCCAACCAGTTCCTTTCCCCTCCATCAGGCGCCCCGGCTGGCCAGGGGGAGGCAGTTTAGTGACCAGGATTACTGCATGTTATGGTGCGCGCTACACACACACACACACACACACACACACACACACACACACACACACACACACACACACACACACACACACACACACACACACACACACACACACACACACATATATATCGATATTCTATAACGAATTGTGTAAATGGACCATTATGTTTCAGTAGAGACATTCTATATGAGTCAGCTCTCTGCTGCTGCAGAACGGTGAGCTTGTGTGTGTTTGATCTAATGCTGTTTAGACACACATGCAGTAGACTAGCGGCACACCAGTACTGTACTGTACACTCCCTCCCTGCAGACAGAGTGTCTGCCTCCTCTGAGAGGGCTGGCCTGGCCAGCCAGGCAGGGCCACTAATGGACACAGGGCCCTAGGATGGATCAATACAGCCTTGGCACGCAGCCCAGACAGCTGAGAGGTAGAGAGAAGGAGGGAGAGAGAAGGAGGGAGAGGGAGAGAGGGAGACACTGTATGCAGAGAGAGAGAGAGAGAGAGAGAGAGAGAGAGAGAGAGAGAGAGAGAGAGAGATGAAAGGGAGAGCTAGACTTCCAAGTACAATACATTTCCGGAGCTCATGGATTCATGTCGTTACCTTTTGTTAATTGTGGATGGTAGAGATCGAAGGGAAAGAGGACACTCACCATGCCATACAATATTATGTGCTAGAATCACCTCTCCTCTCTCCGACCCGGAGACTTTGGGATCTGTCCCCTCCACCTCCTTCCATGCTTCTCTCAGTCTCTTTCCCCCTGCCTGCTCAGCCCAGTCACCACTCTGTCTGCGTTCCGTACACACACAAACACCATCCTCATACTAATCACCCTGGGGGGAAAGACACCCACTAGAGAGAGAGAGAGAGAAAGAGAGAGAGAGAGGGAGGTAGTAATGTGTGGGAGGCCTGTGAGCTGCTGCTGCTGCTGTGTAGAAATATGGCTGCTGGCGGACATCATCTGGATTCACTGGAAAAGACACAGGCTGCATGGAAGTATGGATCTGTGCAGTGCACGTGTGCGTGCACGTGTGCATGCACGTGTGCGTACATACCTCCCTCCCTCCAACCGTTGTCTCTGCCTGTCTCTTTCATTGACTACCGTATCTCTCTCTCTCTCTTTCTCTCTCTCTCTCTCTCTCTCTGCTTGTCACTGTCCAATTTTTTGGTTTTATTTGTCTCACAATTCAATTCAGTTTGATTTAAGGGGTGAATTATACGTGTTTGCGTGTGGAGATCCAGATGGGATATGCCTCCCCTTGTGGCATCATATTATTTTGGGGCTCTATTATCCATCTGGTGTCGACGGCATTGGGAAAGTATTTTTTTCCTGTGCAAAAAAAAGAAGAAGAAAAAAAAAAAAGAAGCACATGCCAGTTCAAGCAGTTTCAGCCTTGCTGAAAAGTTGATTGGCAAAGTTTGAGGAACACTTGACTCATTCCTGCCAGACTGCTTTTAACCACTTTTGGGGTCATGTCACTACAGGCGAAAATTGACACAGGCCTACAATTTAAAAACTGTCCAGTAGTTTTCTACAAAAAATAAAATGAAAGGGAAACGAATGTTTTTGGAAATGTTCAAAAATAGCATGCAATGAGATCATCGATCTGCTATTTTTGCCGCACAGCAAAGTATATGGTGGTTATAATTCACAAACCAGCTTAACTAAAATAGCAGCATTAAGCCAGGGTGTGGGACATCTCCAGGATAGGTTACAAAGTTTATCTAGATAAATCATGACATAAAACTCCAAAACAACATTCTCTACAAAAGACATGTTCAGCAGACATGGCCATCTTGCCAGCAAGGTGCTAACTAGGTGCAACTTCCCATAGGCAGAAAAGTCCTATCTAATTGTATTAAACAACGTCAAACTCGCCAACATTGGAGCTGTACAGAAAGCTTGAATTATCCTCTTTCAATCTGTAAAGTTTGTTTCATAAAAAAGAGGATAATTCAAGCCGTCCGTACAGCTCCAATGTTGGTGAGTTTGACGTCGTTTAATACAATTAGATAGGACTTTTCTGTTTGGAGGAATGGTCTGTCTATGGGAAGTTGCACCTAGTTAGCACCTTCTGAATATTGTCAATAGCCTACATTCTGTGTGTGTGTGTGTGTGTGTGTGTGTGTGTGTGTGTGCGCACACACACACACATTCAGAGTTATGGGGTTCGTTGCAATTTAAATGTTTGAGAACCACTGTGCCACATTTATGGAACAACAGAGCCTTCATTAGAATCATGAAGAAAGTAAAGTCATCTTTTTTTTGTCTGTGAGTGCCACTCTTTCTCAAGTCTGCTCGGACGCAGACTTACATGGGACCAAAGTTTGCTGTGTGACATTAGACTGCTTTATTCTAGACTATGTGGGGAGTTTGAAAAATTCATTTACACCTAACATATTGGTTTAAACAGCTTAGTGAATCGGGCTCAATATTGCCTTTTAACACACCAACAGTGAAAACTGTGGCAATTGTTATAGGCCTTTGTTTTTTTTTGTTTTTTTTTTACATGCAAATTGTTGTGGGTTGGTCATTAGGGGGATCTGGCACTGTGTAGTAGTAAAGCAGGTGGACACGGAGCATTTGTCTTCCCCTCTGGTCAATGGCCAAGAGGCTTTTATCATGAAACAAAAACATGTGTCTCTCTTTGGGATGCTAAGCTCCTAAAAACACAATATACAATGCAATGCTAATCTGTTCTATTGTCTGCCTTGAGTATTTCATTCTTGGTTCAATAACTAATTATTTAGGGAAAGTAACAGGCAAAAATGTTAAGGCACAGGTTTTTAAAGTGGGGGACCGCCAGTTCACGGTGAGTAACTGATGGAAAAAAGTATTTTAACCGTCTTCCTGCCATTGCCGAAGCCCTTCGGCAATTGAAGCATTAATTTGATATTAACGCTTGCTGCCATTGCCGAAGCCCTTCGGCAATTGCCCTTTTATAGTGCATATGATTGATCAAGCCATAATGCTACTCACGTTAGCCGGTTAGCTAGCAGTGTTGTTAGCACTGCACTGGATCGTTCATATTAATTCACCGTCACCATAATAATCCATTCTATCCGTTTCTTTCAATCGCCTGTATCTCCTATTCCTTGTCCCAGATGGCATTTTTGGTCAAAACAGCGTTTCTTTGACGGCACGAGCCGACGTTGTGGATGGCTAAAATGTACCGGCATTGATTCGATCATGTAAACAAAGGTTGTCTTGGCAACGTAAAGCTGGCAGGGATAAGCTCACTTCCGGTTGAGGCAAAATGTGGCTTTTCAAAATAAGAGCTCAAATTAAAAAAATGCTGGCATGAATTAGGTCCTAATTTCTCAATAAATGGCAGCAGTAAAAGGGTTAAATAGCAAGTGATTTAGGGTGTCATGTAAACTTAAAAAAAATGTTTTCCCCCAACTTGTGAGATCGCCTTGCCAAGTGCTTGCCTATTATGACATTCCCATATTAGGGGAGGTGTAGGGTTGTTGAGGACCATGTACATTTACTGCATATGTACCTGTACATCATGCAAACCCACAGATAAACACACTAAAACTCCAACTAGGCTACATGCAGTAATTATGTTACGTACTCTCCTGGAATATTTCACTTGCTCGTCTGGATTTGTTCTCTAATGGTGTGATCTCCACTGTTATGTGCTAATGCCTCCATTTATTTCAATTTAATTCTGGAGCTCGACAACAGAAGGCAAATTATACCAAGTTTTACCTTTTTTTTACGGAAGCCTGATTTATAACTGAAGTCTGAAAATGGCCAATCTATTAGCTTGGAACACGTCACATCCGCGACGCGTTCCGAGCTATAGTTCGGCTATTTTCAGTCCACACCGCTGCCACACTATGGCACATAAATAACGCCTATAAGGCTAGCAGCGACGCAAACCACCTCAGAATCAAAGGAGGGGAGAGTCCATCTCTGGACATAGTTATATCTTCATCTGCCAACACCCGCTGTTTACCTTATCCATTACCATCACCGAAACGGATGGGAGTCATTAAGTTGACTGATGAGTTTGTATTCCCATAGTATACACAGGATTTCAATTACGCCCGTATAGATTTACTCTCGGCTAATGTTTTAGGAAGACAAACAGAACTGAAGCACCCGCCGTAATGAGGAGCTCAGTGGAACAAATTCTGATTTGATTGAATTAGACCTTGTACCGATGCAGCCACCATAGTAAATACTGCCAGGGGCCGGAGTCATTCGTCAATGCCACGGAGGTGAAGATAATAACGTGAGTTAGCGCACACACGCGCACACCGCGTTGTGTAATTAGCCCAGGATCATAGCTATGAAATTGTTAAATTGTGCTATTATTGTTGCTGGCTATTATCAGTGGCAACTCCAAGCCCCTTCTCCAGACCTTCTGCACGTGCCACACATACATCATTGTGTCAAAAGTGTACTGTAGCACCGTGTTTCCCCAACATTGGGTCACAGACCCATATTTATGGATTGCATGTAAATCTATATATTTTTTTAGTTTCCTAGATTTCGTTTTTATAATGCATTGCATTTTTTAGCACTTTTCCAAGTGCTCAAAGCGCTTTACAATGGTTCATTCATGCATACATTGTGACCTGAAGCGGCGAACATGGCAGGTGAAATCATGATAAACATTCAAATTACAGATTTAGATGTTTATTTTAGTAGTTTACTTTAGCCAATGACAGCTCGTTTTGCTGGGTGAAAATCCACCCTCTCTATTTTCATGATCTATTTTCATGATTCATGACCATATTTGGATCAAACCACAGTCAGCTCGAGGTCCAGACCTTTCCAATGATATATGGCATTAGGTTTGGATAAGATAGTTTGTCTCAAAATAGTGGCTTCAAATAAAACGTTTTGGAATTTTACAATACAAATCTTTAAAGGCTGTTTTCTCAAAATGAGTTTTCCTCATACCTGGGACAAAGAATCTCCACTTCAGTTGCACTCACATACACCAAACTTTCCAGTCTTATTCATAACTATGTTCTGCAGGAATTTACAGAGGGGTTTGTTGATATATCATTCACAGTCTGATTTACACATTTTATGCCTAAAAAACATGCCGAAAATTGTTTTTTTTATGCCTGATTTGTGGAGTGATAATTAGGGATATCTAAAATCCCCTTAAAAAAGCTTGTGAACTTATAGATCAGCTTTTTTTGTCCCTGGGTGACATCAGATTTCTCTTTTGGATCTCGAGCTAAAATGTTTTTCCTTCGGGTCAATTTTGGGTCAACGCTGCGAAAGAAAAGTTACCATGATAATCTGACTGACCCCATCCTCTGATCTCACACACACACACACACACACACACACACACACACACACACACACACACACACTTCCTCCATACTCACCGATAAAGGTGCGATCACACACGTGCACGAATGTGTTGATGCATGCACAGTTGCACACACATGCTTGCACACATACAGTAGGCTATAGTACATGGAATTGACAGTGATGTAGTGGCTTAATGTATTTTCTATTTTGGGTAAATGATTTAGTGAAAACATATGGATATGCAGCTACTTTTAGCTGCGTGACAGCAGCATGTTGTCAATTCTGGGAGGTATGATGATGTTGGTTATAACAACTCCCTACCAATAACAGATGTGACACTGTGAATTGCCTTGCACCGCAGTAGGTGAGGATTCCTGTGCCAATTTAAGCCCAGGTTTATAATTCACTAATCTGGCTAATGCAGACTGCGTGGCACAGCTGTCAAAATGCGACAGCTGTCGGCATGGGTAAAAATAAGCCGATCTACAAGCTCACAGTGCTTCGCGGGTACAACATGATGTAAGCTTTTAGATCTGTTATTGTCGGTCTGTGGAACGGTCCTACGACGAAGTGCAAATCATGCTTCAGCCACGCTCAGGTTTTTTTTTTTACAACCCTGGTAGGCTCTCATCTAAATCACTTAAAGGTCCAATGACGAGAGACAGCGAAATGCCTTCACGACTGACGACCTATGTCGCGACGTATATTTTTCCGTCGCAACGTATATTCGAGTACGTCCTGGCGTAAATATCAATTCGTCCCGGCAGAACGGACTCGTCGCGGCTATATCTACCCGTTTGCGACCTAGTAGTTTGACTATTCTTTTACGTCGCGACAGAACGGGACACGTCACGGCTATATCTACCCTTCTCGACGTAAAAGGTAATTCGTTGTGGCGTGTGTGGACTCGTCGCAACAGAACGGAACTCGTCGCGGCTATATCTACCCTTCTCGACGTAAAAGGTAATTCGTTGTGGCGTGTGTGGACTCGTCGCAACACGTCGCAACAGAACGGAACTCGTCGCGGCTATATCTACCCGTTTGCGACGTAATGGTTGACTTTGTTATATGCCCGGTGCGCGGTGCCCTGCGCGGTGCCCTGCGCTGCCCTACGCCCACCGCGTGCACCTTGCCGGTCCGCCCTGCGCCCTGTGGCCTGGCACGTGTGCACGTGTGCCAGGCCACCGCGTGCACCATGCCGGTCCGTGGAGCCCTTCGCCGTCCCCAGGCGACCCTGCGTTCCAGAGCTGTCACATGCCCACCGAAAATAGCAGATCTACCAGCTCCTCTCCTACATACGGGATGGCCCGACCCGCGTCTGTGGACCCCTGGGGGGGTGTGTGTGTGAGCGTCTGAGCTCCTATCTGTGTGCCTCCCCCCCCCCCCACCCCATGTGGACCCTTGCAGGGGGGGGGTCGGGGGGTCCCCCTATGCACTTTGTGTAGATGCGCCTCATACTGAAAAAATTACTATTTTACGCACAGCGCAAGGCAATATGTGATTACGATCGTCCTTCTGGGGGGGGGGGGGGGGGGGGGGGGGGGCTGGCCTACACAATAGATAACCTACCCTGGCCAACACAATAGATAACCTACAAGGACATATGAATTTAATTTATATACACGGCTATATTAATTTAGCCGATCATCAAAGCTCACCGCGCTCGTATAGCGCATTGACTGTCTGTCTGTCTGTCTGTCTGTCTGTCTGTCTGTCTGTCTGTCTGTCTGTCTGTCTGTCTGTCTGTGTCTCAATGACTTGCCTTAGGCGGATAATATAGACTACAAGTACTTTATTAAAGTAAAGTAAAAGAGTGAGTTATCATTGCGTTCTCTGCGTCGTAGCGCATGCAGATAGGCAGATAGGGGGGGGGGGCAGTTCTATAGGCAAGGGCAGAAGGTTCCTATAACGACAGTGGGTGCGTGCCCACCTTAGAGTAGCCTATATATTTTAAGGCACCCGCCCCGCAACTTATTATTATTGGCTTATTATTTTGCCACCAGCGGAGTTGACGGTTGACGCCGTTGTCTAGTATAGACTATAGGCCTGTGCCAGGATGATTTTAAATAAATATGTCTCTGTCTCTGCGTCTCTAGAGCTATAACATATATACTGTAGCACACATCATGTGTGACACATGTGCACACACACACACACACACACACACACACACACACACACACACACACACACACACACACACACACACACACACACACACACACACCGAGTACTAAGTATAAGTAGCATATAGGGTACGGCTCTAAAAACATTAAATACTGCGGGAGCATTACACTAAACAAAGTTGGATTTGTACATTGCAGAAACGTAACATAACGTAAGTGTTCTTATTATTGTCCGTCTGGGTTTTATAATGCAGTGTGAGTCCGCTCCGCGATAGCCGATCTGCAAGCTCACAACGCGTTGCGCTGATTGACAGTGCACGTGCAGCAGCTACTGTATAGAATTATATTTAAGTAGGCTACTTTTTTGTGTGACGTCTGTGTGTTATTGACTTCTTGTTCCTTAATGTGCAGGTTTATCAGAGCGATATAGTGCAGCTGTGAGTGAGTAGGCCTATAGCTGCTGCTGCTGCGTCCGTGCACCAATAGAGCGACCGCGGCAGCGGCACGTATGCTTGAAATATTAAATAAAAATATGTTGGGCTTCCGGGCGTCCGTTTCTGGACTGTACCAACGGGCTTAGGGCCGGACGGTCCCTTAACTCCACGGGCCCCTATATTTTAGGCCCGTGCAGGGCTCTAGTGTGTGTGTGTGTGTGTGTGTGTGTGTGTGTGTGTGTGTGTGTGTGTGTGTGTGTGTGTGTGTGTGTGTGTGTGTGTGTGTGTGTGTGTGTGTGTGTGTGTGTGTGTGTGTGTGTGTGTGTGTGTGTGTGTGTGTGTGTGTGTGTGTGTGTGTCGCATGCGTGCGTAAAGTTAGTAGGCTATCAGAAGCAGCAACCATGCAGAGCTATACCAATCAGATTAAATAGGCTATATGCCTTAAACGTTTGACAAGCAATATTAAAAATACAAATCCACAAGCTCGAAAACCACCTGACGGGCCGCCCAAACGGGTCCGGGGACCCCCGGGCGGTACGGGTCACCGTGGACCCTTGGGGATCAAGGGGGGCCACGGGTGTCCACGTTTGCGGAGACGCTGCCTTCATATTAGCCTACTTAAATAACAAGCAGCTGATCTACAATTGACAATTTGACATGTCATTGCGTCGTATTCTGTCTTTCTTTCACGCACGCACGCACGCAGACATGTCACAGACCACCACATAACCATATTTGTATGGCCATATCGTTTATAGGCCTTATAGCTGAATAGCGCCGGCCGTCGGGGGTTCATTTGGTTCCAACCGTCCCATTATGGTCAACACTTATGATATGCTATTGCATTCTTCCAACTAAAGATTTAAATATTAATCTGAAAAAATGACATGGCACGGACTGGCTCAGAAAATCTCCCTGCATCATTATATCAAAACCAGGCCTATACTGAATGTAGGCAATTGAATTCCATGACTTTTGTTTCAATCAACTGAACTAGACCAATAAAATAGTAGGCTAGTATTTATGTTTTTCGTTAATAATAATGCATGCTAATTATTATTGAACGGTAAGTACGCTGGTATGTATACGCTATGGTATACACTATAAGCTTGTAGATCTGTTTATTTTAAGCATGCCGCCGCATTCTGTCAGAATCTCGTGTGTGTTATTATTGAACCATTTCATTTCATGTCTGTCTGTCTGTCTGTCTGTCTGTCTGTCTGTCTGTCTGTCTGTCTGTCTGTCTGTCTGTCTGTCTGTCTGTCTGTCTGTCTGTCTGTCTGTCTGTCTGTCTGTCTGTCTGTCTGTCTGTCGGCATCTGATCTACAAGCTCACGCATCGCAGCGGACAGCGGTTGATTATCGCTGGGCCGCAGCGGGTCTATATCGCCTAATGTATCATACAGCGAATGAAAGCAAACGTGTGTGTGTGTGTGTGTGTGTGTGTGTGTGTGTGTGTGTGTGTGTGTGTGTGTGTGTGTGTGTGTGTGTGTGTGTGTGTGTGTGTGTGTGTGTGTGTGTGTGTGTGTGTGTGTGTGTGTCGCGTGTGCGTGTGCGTGCGAACTTCATGACAGTGGTGCAGCATTACATTGTATTTTGATTTGAAATAAATAATGATGAATAGATGTCTATACTGTTGCTTGTGTGTGTGTTATGCTATAGGGTTAGCTGGAACACACGCCCTGTATGATCTGTGGTGCGCATCTACAAGCTCCAAGTGTTGCGTCCACATGCAGCGCGTTGTGAGCTTGCAGATCGTCGGTGCCCCACTATAGAGAGATGGTAGGGTAGTGCCCAAGCCTATTCCTATATGATCTGTGGCTATATTAAAGGCCTTTTATGTGATCTCACATAATGTGCGAGTCAGAGCTAACGTTACTCAATGATCATTTGCGTCTGATTGATATCACAGCACAGCGTGTGCTGAGAGAGAGAGAGAGAGAGAGAGGGGGGGGGGGGGGGGTATGCTCCGTTCATTGGCTCTATATGCCGTGCGAGACAGGATGATTTTAAATAAATATGTCTGTCTCTGCGTCTCTAGAGCTATAACATATAGCACACATGTGTGCACATGTGATGTGTGTGCGCGCGCACACACACACACACACACACACACACACACACACACACACACACACACACACACACACACACACACACACACACACACACACACACACACACACACACACACACGAGATTCTGACTAAAATAAACAGATCTACAAGCTTATAGTGTACCTTAGCGTACATACCAGCGTACTTACCGTTCAATAATAATTAGCATGTATTATTATTAACGAAAAACATAAATACTAGCCTACTATTTTATTGGTCTATAGTTGTTTGAAACAAAATGGTTGCTGCTTCTGATTAGTTACTAACTTTATTAGACCAATTTAAAATAGTATTAGATGTTTTTCGTTAATAATAACTTATGCTAATTATTACTGAACCATTTTAGATGTTTATATTTCACCAACAGGCATGATAATGCATTTATACTGCATGGCAGAATAGGCCAGTGGCCACCGGCCGGCGCAGTACGGCACAATCACAGCTCAGTCCATTTTAATATCATAGCGCAATTCCATGTTTATATACATCTGCTGGTGGGGGGTGCTGCTATATGTTGATTGCCCATTTGTATAACACATTATATAATATAGGTGCTTGTATGGTGCGTGTATATAATAGGCCTACATTTAAATGACCACATTTAACACACACACACACACACACACACACACACACACACACACACACACACACACACACACACACACACACACACACACACACACACACACACACACACACACACACACACACACACTAGAGCCCTGCACGGGCCTAAAATATAGGGGCCCGTGGAGTTAAGGGACCGTCCGGCCCTAAGCCCGTTGGTACAGTCCAGAAACGGACGCCCGGAAGCCCAACATATTTTTATTTAATATTTCATACGTGCCGCTGCCGCGGTCGCTCTATTGGTGCACGGACGCAGCAGCAGCAGCTATAGGCCTACTCACTCACAGCTGCACTATATCGCTCTGATAAACCTGCACATTAAGGAACAAGAAGTCAATAACACACAGACGTCACACAAAAAAGTAGCCTACTTAAATATAATTTTATACAGTAGCTGCTGCACGTGCACTGTCAATCAGCGCAACGCGTTGTGAGCTTGCAGATCGGCTATCGCGGAGCGGACTCACACTGCATTATAAAACCCAGACGGACAATAATAAGAACACTTACGTTATGTTACGTTTCTGCAATGTACAAATCCAACTTTGTTTAGTGTAATGCTCCCGCAGTATTTAATGTTTTTAGAGCCGTACCCTATATGCTACTTATACTTAGTACTCGGTGTGTGTGTGTGTGTGTGTGTGTGTGTGTGTGTGTGTGTGTGTGTGTGTGTGTGTGTGTGTGTGTGTGTGTGTGTGTGTGTGCACATGTGTCACACATGATGTGTGCTACAGTATATATGTTATAGCTCTAGAGACGCAGAGACAGAGACATATTTATTTAAAATCATCCTGGCACAGGCCTATAGTCTATACTAGACAACGGCGTCAACCGTCAACTCCGCTGGTGGCAAAATAATAAGCCAATAATAATAAGTTGCGGGGCGGGTGCCTTAAAATATATAGGCTACTCTAAGGTGGGCACGCACCCACTGTCGTTATAGGAACCTTCTGCCCTTGCCTATAGAACTGCCCCCCCCCCCTATCTGCCTATCTGCATGCGCTACGACGCAGAGAACGCAATGATAACTCACTCTTTTACTTTACTTTAATAAAGTACTTGTAGTCTATATTATCCGCCTAAGGCAAGTCATTGAGACACAGACAGACAGACAGACAGACAGACAGACCCCCCCCCCCCAGAAGGACGATCGTAATCACATATTGCCTTGCGCTGTGCGTAAAATAGTAATTTTTTCAGTATGAGGCGATACGCAGCATCTACACAAAGTGCATAGGGGGACCCCCCGACCCCCCCCCTGCAAGGGTCCACATGGGGTGGGGGGGGGGGGGGGGGAGGCACACAGATAGGAGCTCAGACGCTCACACACACACCCCCCCAGGGGTCCACAGACGCGGGTCGGGCCATCCCGTATGTAGGAGAGGAGCTGGTAGATCTGCTATTTTCGGTGGGCATGTGACAGCTCTGGAACGCAGGGTCGCCTGGGGACGGCGAAGGGCTCCACGGACCGGCATGGTGCACGCGGTGGCCTGGCACACGTGCACACGTGCCAGGCCACAGGGCGCAGGGCGGACCGGCAAGGTGCACGCGGTGGGCGTAGGGCAGCGCAGGGCACCGCGCAGGGCACCGCGCACCGGGCATATAACAAAGTCAACCATTACGTCGCAAACATAGCCGCGACGAGTTCCGTTCTGTTGCGACGAGTCCACACACGCCACAACGAATTACCTTTTACGTCGAGAAGGGTAGATATAGCCGTGACGTGTCCCGTTCTGTCGCGACGTAAAAGAATAGTCAAACTACTAGGTCGCAAACGGGTAGATATAGCCGCGACGAGTCCGTTCTGCCGGGACGAATTGATATTTACGCCAGGACGTACTCGAATATACGTTGCGACGGAAAAATATACGTCGCGACATAGGTCGTCAGTCGTGAAGGCATTTCGCTCCACCTGCCAATGACACACCCTGTAAATATCATTATGGTACTGTACATCACATGGTCTCAGTGAAAATAGTCTAGATTTGCATTCCCAATATGACATCATCAAAATATTAGCTAATTAGAAGCCAAATTACAGTACACAATTTGTTTTGGATGTCACAGTTAAAATCTACCGCCGTAGGTCAATTCTTATTTGGGGGTTAATATGAACTTTTCAACCTATCTTCATATAATTGGTCCACACTAATGTTCATGTTAAAATGCCACAAAAAAAATTCTACTCTGTGTCTCATGGGATTGGGAGGGCTGTGGGCAGGGGTGTAGTGTGGGGGGGGGGGGGGGGAACGCCATCCCCAAATAAGCGCCATCCTCAAATAATCTTTGAACTAAAATATGTTTTTGGACTTGTCATTGGCTTTCATGGATACAATAAAGCACTGTAAACCCTGTTTTAAATAGGCTATACACGTCTGCATGTTTTATGGTTTTATTTTGGTTTTGTTTCTACACTCTGAGTTACGGATCTGCATGGGTCCATTTGGAACCCCCCTAGAGGATGCCTGAGCGTCCCTGCATGGACCCTACTTGTAGAGAACCATTGTTTTAGTTCAATACATGAACAGAGATTCTCCCGTGTTCCTTCATCAGTCTGAGCGTTTAAAACGTGCACAGCCGCTCGTTCTATTGTTTTACAGCAAGAATAGTAGGTGACACAATGTATTTTGTTCTCACTACAGACGTGCCAGACGGAGACCCCTACCCCATAAGCGTTGCATTTGAATACCTGGAGCTGAAGGTGATTAACAGCTCCCCTTTGTGTGCACAGGCAGCGGGCTATTATGGTCTGCGAGGCTGGCCATGTGAATATGGGGGAGGCTTTGTTGTGGCTCCATGTAAAGCGACAGCGACGAATACGATATGCTATATGCCACCGTTTCCCAAACAGTGGGTCGGGACCCATTTGTTGATTGCGGACACATTTCTATGGGTCGCGACTTGTGGGTATATATTGCCTTTTTTCGGTTTCCTACATAAAATCATCTGTCATCATCTGTGTGTGTGTGTTGCAGTGGTCAGTGTGTGTGTGTTAGGCTGATCAACAGTGCCACTTTAGTCACCCATCGGTATTGCAGCTGTCCGTACACAAGTGGACATTCATGGAGACATGCATACATACGTACATAGGGACATACATAGGGACACACCTAGCTTTTCATCGGAGCGGTTAGGCGGGCGCTCTAGGCACCGCCTAACGCTCCATTTGGCGTGAATCAATCCAGAACCCTCATCTGCCGAACGCGCGAAAAGGGGTGAATGAGCGCTTTATATCACTATGAAGCGGCTGCAATGCAAAGCAGCCTGTAGTCATGCCCCGGTTGGTATAGTCACTCCCAGCTATGCGATGTTTCACATGGCCCCCATAGAGGACCTGTTAAAGTGGGATCTAAAAAGCCCTGTAACTCTGAAACTACGGGAGCTGTCCGTGGTTTTGAAAAGCATCCGATGTTCGGATGTAATTTGATTGTTTTGCCGCTGGTGATCAACATATTATCGTTTCTGGCAAAAGATAAACATCGTGAGCTAATGCATAACATTAGCCACTTCTTCTAATATCCCTCTTTTAGGCCGGTAGACCGGATTTAAATGGCTGAATGTTGTCATATCCGTTGGCAGGGTTTAACTACCCCCTCAGACCACTAGGTGACAGTCAAAGAGTAGCGAAAGAAGTAGTGAAAATAGCAGACCTACAAGCTCACCACATGGCGCGAAGCCCGGGCAAACATCACATTTCTCTTTTGGAACTAGTTTAGGAACCACATGCTCTATGCTGCACTCCTCCTCACCTCCCATTCTGCAACAAATCCACTATGATGTATGTCCTCCCCCACTTACTCTACTACCTGAACCAGTCCACACATACACTCTTAACAGCCCCTCCAGCAAAACTGTCTAAATATTCAACCCCCTCATGACCGGAAGAAAATGGAAGAAACCTAAAACTAAAACTCACGTGATTCTCAACCTTTTTTCCCCATTTCACTTCAAGGACCCCCAGTTGATATACATTAAGCCACAGACCCCAATTGGATACCATTCTTTTTGAGGAGCACCCTCCAATGCCTGGCTTTTGAAATTACGTCATATGGCAGCCAAGTCTATGGACTTTTATTGTTTGTTTACAGCAGTTAAACAAACATTGACGTTTATTAACGTCACTGCATTCATCATGTCTTGTTGTTGTCAAATGTTTCTGCGTGCGCCCAAAAGTGAGTTTCTTCCCCCTCTCTGGCAATTTGTTTTACTACTAATTACTACTACTCATTTTTATGTAACTGTGAATTACCACTCTGTGCTTCCATCCCCCCCCGCCCCCCACCCCCCCCCCCCCCCTGACAAGCAGCTTGGAATTGTAGGAGTTGAGGCATTACATTTAGTTTGACTCGGTTCTACATCTATACATAATTGTGAAAATGGCATGCTCACAACGTATCCTAAGACGAGGCATTGTGAGTTTGTACATCAGCTTTTATTTGCGTCTTTCTTTTTGACATACTGTATACAAAGGTATTAATTGTCACTTCACTATCACCCAAAAAATAATCCAAAAATAAAACCATGGGGACCCCCTGGGGGTCCTGATCCACAGATTGAGAACCACTGACTTAAACCATTTGTTGTGTACAGTGTAGTTTCACAGAAATCCCACACGGAGCTGGAGGCACTTGGTTACAGAAACATGATTAACTGCAGGAATAAAATTCTAACACGTCATCCATTTTATGTGGAAGCCCTGAACAGCAAAAGGCTTGATAAATTGAAACAAATATAGGAGGTAACTCATTTGTTTATGTCATACCTTTTGGGTCAGACTTGAAATAGTTTTTGCTAATTGTACGTTATTTACTCTCTCCATATTACTTGACATTCTCTGTGTTCCTCTTCTTGTATTACATCTACATGTAGTACATCATCATCCTTCATGTCCACTGTAGTCAATATACATGTGTAATTTTATGTCTTTAGCAGATTTCATTAGTTTTGAAGGATTTGTTTATAAGGCAGATGGGAACGTCTTCTCCTTCTCCGTTCCAAAAGTCACCTGAAAGGCAACTACTATATGTTTAATAAACATGATAAACTTTTATTTTGGTCACATTTTGGCCCAAACATTTTAGTTTTTGTTGTCGGATTAATATACTCTGTAGTCTGTCTGTTAAAAGCGGTGTAAGGGATATGCAACAATTCACGTCCTAATTCCTAATTTCACTACATAGCAACGATTACTATTGGAATTGGGGTTGTCCCGTTTCGATCGGAAATCGGGGCCGATCACATCATTTTCAAATGTTCTTAATCGGATCGGGTGCAAGAAAACGTGACCGGGACATCCCTATAGTATCAATACTATCTACATCATGATATTAGACTGGATATTGTCTGTGATTTTTGATATTGTACTATTGTGATATGGCATAAACATGTTCTACAAAAATATAAATATCGGATCGGGAACATTCTGTATTGACAAATACTCAAAATCAAATAATCGGAATCGGATCAGGAGCAAAAAATAAACGTGATCGGGCCATCCCTAATTGGAATGTAGAGATATTCAACACTTCTACAATTCTAATGAGGGAATGTCACTTCAATACACCCCCTTTTAAATGTGGAAGGTCTCAATCGTAATGGAGGGATGGGTGAGGTGGAGGGAGGGATGGGTGAGGTGGAGGGAGGGATGGGTGAGGTGGAGGTGGAGGGATGGGTGAGGTGGAGGAGGGATGGGTGAGGTGGGGGGAGGGATGGGTGAGGTGGAGGAGGGATGGGTGAGGTGAGGTGGAGGGAGGGATGGGTGAGGTGGAGGGAGGGAGGGATGGGTGAGGTGGAGGGAGGGATGGGTGAGGTGGGGGGAGGGAGGGATGGGTGAGGTGGGGGGAGGGAGGGATGGGTGAGGTGGAGGGAAGGAGGGATGGGTGAGGTGGAGGGAGGGAGGGATGGGTGAGGTGGGGGGAGGGAGGGATGGGTGAGGTGGGGGGAGGGAGGGATGGGTGAGGTGGAGGGAGGGATGGGTGAGGTGGAGGGAGGGATGGGTGAGGTGGAGGAGGGATGGGTGAGGTGAGGTGGAGGGAGGGATGGGTGAGGTGAGGTGGAGGGAGGGATGGGTGAGGTGGGGGGAGGGATGGGTGAGGTGGAGGGAGGGATGGGTGAGGTGGGGGGAGGGATGGGTGAGGTGGGGGGAGGGATGGGTGAGGTGGAGGGAGGGATGGGTGAGGTGGGGGGAGGGATGGGTGAGGTGGAGGAGGGATGGGTGAGGTGGAGGGAGGGATGGGTGAGGTGGAGGAGGGATGGGTGAGGTGGAGGGAGGGATGGGTGAGGTGGAGGGAGGGATGGGTGAGGTGGAGGAGGGATGGGTGAGGTGGAGGGAGGGATGGGTGAGGTGGAGGGAGGGATGGGTGAGGTGGAGGAGGGATGGGTGAGGTGGAGGAGGGATGGGTGAGGTGGAGGGAGGGATGGGTGAGGTGGAGGGAGGGATGGGTGAGGTGGGGGGAGGGATGGGTGAGGTGGGGGGAGGGATGGGTGAGGTGGAGGAGGGATGGGTGAGGTGGAGGGAGGGATGGGTGAGGTGGAGGAGGGATGGGTGAGGTGAGGTGGAGGGAGGGATGGGTGAGGTGGAGGAGGGATGGGTGAGGTGGAGGAGGGATGGGTGAGGTGGAGGAGGGATGGGTGAGGTGGAGGAGGGATGGGTGAGGTGGAGGAGGGATGGGTGAGGTGGAGGAGGGATGGGTGAGGTGGAGGGATGGGTGAGGTGGAGGGAGGGATGGGTGAGGTGGAGGAGGGATGGGTGAGGTGGAGGAGGGATGGGTGAGGTGGAGGAGGGATGGGTGAGGTGGAGGGAGGGATGGGTGAGGTGGAGGAGGGATGGGTGAGGTGGAGGGAGGGATGGGTGAGGTGGAGGGATGGGTGAGGTGAGGTGGAGGGAGGGATGGGTGAGGTGGAGGGAGGGATGGGTGAGGTGGAGGGAGGGATGGGTGAGGTGGAGGGAGGGATGGGTGAGGTGGAGGGAGGGATGGGTGAGGTGGAGGGAGGGATGGGTGAGGTGGAGGGAGGGATGGGTGAGGTGGAGGGAGGGATGGGTGAGGTGGAGGGAGGGATGGGTGAGGTGGAGGGATGGGTGAGGTGGAGGGAGGGATGGGTGAGGTGGAGGAGGGATGGGTGAGGTGGAGGGAGGGATGGGTGAGGTGGAGGGAGGGATGGGTGAGGTGGAGGGAGGGATGGGTGAGGTGGAGGGAGGGATGGGTGAGGTGGAGGGAGGGATGGGTGAGGTGGAGGGATGGGTGAGGTGGAGGGAGGGATGGGTGAGGTGGAGGGAGGGATGGGTGAGGTGGAGGGAGGGATGGGGGAGGTGGAGGAGGGATGGGTGAGGTGGAGGGAGGGATGGGTGAGGTGGAGGGAGGGATGGGTGAGGTGGAGGGATGGGTGAGGTGGAGGGAGGGATGGGTGAGGTGGAGGGAGGGATGGGTGAGGTGGAGGGAGGGATGGGGGAGGTGGAGGGAGGGATGGGTGAGGTGGAGGAGGGATGGGTGAAGTGGAGGTAGGGATGGGTGAGGTGGAGCAACGGTTGTCATGGTGCTGTGAGGTCAGAGATGTTCTCCTGCTGGTGCCAGGTGGGAACTCCATCGTGCGTGCGTGTGTGCGCGCGCGCGCTTGTAAGGTGCGGGCAGAGAGCTGCTGTGTTCAGCCACGTACTGTATACGCTCACCCATTTCCTTGACCCATTTTGAGCGTGGTGACGCCCCACATATTTTTGATGTCAAAGAGAATAAAGGAGCCAGTGAAGTCCCTCAGTTGACCACTTAAGCCTGAGGCCTTGATACACTACAGCAGGGGTTCCCAACCAGGGGTACCTCTGCACTACAGTACTTTGTCATAATGACAAGCAGTGGAAATGGCAGATCTACAAGCTCACAACGCTGTAAGCTTGTAGATCTGCTATATACTGTATATATATTTATTTTTTTGGCATTTGGGATGCCAGGTTGAAAGTGGTTAAAATATTGCCCACATCATGACCTTCTCCACCGCCTGCATGGTGCCTGAGCTTGGCTGCGGTTCTCGCACGCACGCGCGCAGCGCGCACACACACACACACACACACACACACACACACACACACACACGCACACGCACAAGCACATGTTTGCCTGTTTCTGCCTGGCTTCACCACAGAATGTGGGCAGCAGAGAGGGATAAATTATTCAAGAGAACCATGCTCTGCTCCTGTCCTGTCCAGCCAGGTCTGGATTAGAGAACACACAATTAAAGTCAACCAGAGACATGGTCCTTTTTTTTTTTTTTTTTTTTTTATTTTACAATAATGTAAAATTGTGAAAACTGCCATGCCACGCTGCCAGTTATTTAGGACGGTTACCATTGTGGGCTTACAAAAGATTTGTTTGTTCTGAGAATCAGAATTATAGGCCATGCAAATCATGCGATTTACAGAATGCCTAGACTCAAACGTGTCAAACCTGTCATAGTATGGCTATTTGGTGAATCCTGCTTTGTAGAAAATAGAAAACAAGAAAATAGCCATAGTATTACTATGGCGGTTTTCTTGTTTTCTATTTTAAGCTATTTTGCAATATTAATACTATAAGGAACCATACAGGCCATATGGCCCATAGCATGTATGGCCCCTTATATTAATATTGAAATGGCTTAAAATAGAAAACAAGAAAATAGCTGATCTGCAAGAGCTGACAATGTCTAGTGCTTTGACACGTGCGCTTTAGACAAGTTTATTTTTGCTTTTACGCCCAGAGACTCCCGTCCAGGACAGACCAACCCATTTGATTTGGTGTTGGGAACCCGTTGCAACCACATGCCCTTGCTGACGTCGACTGCAGGCAGGGTTTGAACCCACAACCTTCCATCTAGACAAGTGATTTTTGCTATTTTTGAAAATGTAAAAGAGATATGTCCTGTCCACAAACATGCATCAGTCACAGTGAAACAAAATGACAAATACTGCACCAGACATTTTCAGAAGACCTCAAGGAAGGTTTCAAATGTAACTGACCCATAAAAAACGGGACATCTGGTCACCCTATACAGGTGGGCTCAAGCTACAGGAGTTTTGAGCCACCAGCCGCTCCTGACAATCAGAAGAGAAATCTGGTCAAGGACCTTGGTTTACTGATGTTTGGTCCAGATCATCTGCCAATGTGAGAGGTTTATACAGTAGGCCTAGATCCAATATGGAAACCTCCACCTCAGCTTGCAGACTAGATTACAGATCTATTTTTCTCCTCAGTGGGTTGACCAATGGACCTGAAAGTTGCACATGGACATTGGCTTATGCAGGGAGTTTGGTAGCTGTTTATTCCCTTTTCCCAATTCAAGGTCTTTATTAGCATTTCTTTGTGAACTCTCACTCTTTATAAGACTGCTGTGAGTGGAGCGACTCAGGAGCAGTGTCATTGTGTTCAAGGATTTTGGTATCCGTAGTCACGGTTGTGGTCTGTGCACACATTGAATGGAATAGTTAGGTTATGGAATAGTATGAACCATAATATATGATAACAAATATACTAATATAATGTGTAATGTAAATGTAAAGAGATGTATTTTCACTCTCTCCAAATCCACAATACTCTATTTATACAAGAGAGCACATCAAATAGTGAAGCAATTGAAAGGGAAAGGGCAACAACCCCCTTTACTCACTATACAGTGTCACACAAAAGTATAGCCAAAATAGCCGATCTACAAGCTCAAATGCTTGTAGATCCGCATTCATTTTTTTATTTGAATCCTGATAAGTAACGGTGTTGGACGTATGCGGTTTCCACCCGACAGCAACGACATAATACCACTTGGCTTTACCCACCACAGCACAATGCCTTTTGGCCATTCTCTTCTCCCTGCCATGGCACCTGGCCAGCAGCGGGAGACTCTAAAGCACTCTCCAAGGAGATGGCATTGGCAGTGAGGGTATACTTTCCAGGGGATTTGTGCCCGTCAGCTATACACACCATTTGGGTGAATGAGGTTTGCAGGGTAGAATACATCCTAAATCAATTTGGGAGGATGGTAAAAGAAATAAAAATAATAATCATTTTTCCTCCGAGCCTGTGCCGTGACTGTGAGAGGCAGCAGGTGTAGATCCTCTGGTTGTGGTGGTCCAGCTGTCTGAAGGTGTGTAGAGTTTCAGTTTCATGGGGTGGTATAGCCTCACCCCCCAGGCCCCCCACTAGGGATGTCAGGGGTTAACCGGTTACCCGGTTACCCGACCGTTAAGAAACATCCGGTTATTTTTATCAGCTTTAACGGTTAATTTGCATAATAATAAATGCGTGTTCTGATCTTAAATCCCTTTATTTTAGATCGTTTTTAGTAATCGTACAACATAAACATTACAGAGACTGTAGTTGTCACTGTACAATACTTTAAAACAGTTGTCATGTTGCACACATGCCTAAAATTGCTATTTGCGCCGCCCAGCTTGTCGCACTCCAGGCTGCATGAACAGCGCTCGGGCTCTGCCCCCTCAATGTCCCCGTTCTCTGTTGTACTTCAATGGCTAGTTGGCTACAAGTTACAACGGTAGCTTTGCGGTAGTCAAAATGTTAGCGAGTGACAGCGAGACGAGATGAACACATGTCGACCGTATCAATGCAGAGACCTACATTATTAAATCCATTATTGGCCATTTGGCCTGGAGGGAGAACGTTTACAGCCGCCTCTGCCTTCTCCTATCCGTCTCCACACCTGCACGGCTTACGGCTATCAAAAGTTAGCCATGTGCTATCGATGTTTGAGGGTTTTCTCGTCAGCGAAAAGTCAACAAACAGAACACGGTGACATGCATACTGATCTTCCTTAATAATAAAAAAAGGCTTAGCTCATGCGTCCAGTGGCTTTATAGGTATAAGTTGCTCAGTTCTGGACTGGATTTATTTATGTGTTGGACTAGAACCGGCGGACCTCTGTACTGTAGATGCGCAGATGCATTCATCAGCATCATGCAGATGCGATGCGTTGTTTATTGACAACAATTTATTTATATTGTTAAATGTTGCTTTTTTGTTTGTCTTTTAAAAAGGAGCATAAATAAATGTATACCATTCGTCTACCAACTTTAATTATGTAGCCTATACAATACATGCATATTACATTTGGGGTAGCCTATTAAAAAAAGAAAAAAAAATCAACCACTATCCGGTAATGAACCGGTTAATCCTAACGGGTAACCGGTTGGGAAACTATCCGTTACTGACATCCCTACCCCCCACACACAGAATATAGTGTAGCGTTGTTGTCGGGCAGAAACCTCATACTGTATGTCCCTACTTTGTCACATTACTGTGTCACACAAAAGTAGCAAAATGCCTGATCTACAAGCTCAAAATGTTTCCCTTCCAAGTCTCGATCCGGAGAGCCAGGTAAGATACCAGGTTTCCGTCTGCGTCTCAACCCACACAGCACGGTGAGATACAGGGTTTCAGCCTGACATCAATGAGGGAGGCACACGCTCCTGCGCGTGCTTTCAGTCCCACTCCTACTTGCCTAATAAAGCGGAGATACAAATATGAGCATCCAAACTTAAACATTTAATATGTGTGTCTAACTAAAGAAGGGGAAGAGTGTGGACAGAGGGCGTGTCTAGTCGGCTTCCGTGTCTGAGACTGTGGTGTCTGGCTGGTTACCATGGTTACGTACTTATTTGTCTGGTGAATATTTATAGATTTTTCCTTGTGTACGTATGGGATTTCAAAACTCTAATAGTGTCTGTGCCTGGCTTGAGATGAGAGTGAATGTTCTCTTTACAAAGAAAAAGTGCATTGATAATGCTGACAGTGAGGGCCTGTCTTTGTGACATGATCATAGCTTGCAATGCATTACTTTCATGTTCTTCTCCATAAGTAACCATCTTGGATGGTGTTTTTATCTCATGGTGGTCACAGCTGTTCCTGAGAGGGATGCTGCTTAACAGATGGTGGTATTGTATTGACGAAGTGAGCTACTATTGTTTCAGTATACTGCGCAAAAAGCATGAAATACGGATGTGTATATTACAGGAAACTTTTTTCCAACAAACTCCGGTAAACTCCCGAATTGTACCATCACACCTGTATATTACCGTATATGCCTGCTAAACTTGAGGTTTACGGGCAAATCTAGTGCCCATAAGTGCCCGTTAACTCCTCTTTTCACACTGATCTTTGGCCTGATCTTGTTGTTCGTTTAGTCTCATCTTGAAGAAAAGTCACTATAGTCTAACAAACTATAATGATTTTTTTACCAGTGTCCCTATTCTGGTCATGTCAAACTAATGTCAACAAAGTGTACACGGTTTAAGAATCTACTATATTGTAACAAGTTAAGCTTATATTAAATCAGAAGAGCTTATAATAATAATAATAATAAAACTTTATTTATATTGCACTTTTTTTAAACAAAGTGCTTGAACAGCAATAACAATGGAATACAGCAATAATGCAATAATAAAATAACAGTAGAAAATGCAAAATAACCAACACAGATATAAATCAAGGAATAAATTAAATAAATTCAAATTCAATATGAAGCAAGGAGCTTCATATTGAAAGTCTTACCTGCATCAGACTGCATTGTGAGTGTACAGACTCAACTCATCCAGAAATGCATCTACAATGTCGTACTAAGAATGTATAATATTTTTTATTTTACCATCATTGAAGCAAAAATATAATTGCAGGCTATACGAATCACTTCTTTCTGAGTATGAGAAATGAGATTTCAGTGACATCCAATTAAGTTTCGGTAGAGCAGGTCACAGAGTCTTCTAAGCTCTGTCTCCCTCAGTCTGTCGCTGTGCTGTTTTTAACCGCTGCAGTGTGCGGTGTGACTAATCAAAGAGAGGAGACATAGCGTGTGGGTGAGGCGTTGCTGTGCTGATAACTTTCAGATGTATTGTTTCAACTCTCTGTCACTCTTATCCTGAGGTGCCTCGCTCTGTGTCTTTCTTTGTCTCTTTGAAATCGTACTCATTGTCATTTGTCACGCTCCTCCACATTCTCGACAATGTATGCTCTGGATTCAACCTGTCACCCCCACCTCTGTCTCGCTCTCTCTTTCGCTCTTCTTGTTGTTGTCGGGTAGAAACCTTGTATCTCCATATTTAAACTTTTTAATGGACCAAGCCCGAAGATACTTCTTGGTCCCTTATTGTATTTGTCTGTTCTTCTGCTTCTTCTGCTGCTGCTGCCAACAAATAGCAGTTCTGGTTTAACCGTGCAATCGGTTTTCACGAAACTTGGCAATATGGTAGAGGGCTATGCCAAACGGTAAGGACGCGAAGCCCACAACCATTGGCCAAAGGGTGGCGCTACTCAATTGAAAATGCTAACTTTGAGCAGCACATGAACCATTTGACCGTCGCCTCAGGCCTCGCGCCCCTTTTAATAGTCTTATAAATGTTAACAATCACTTTCCATCTGTGACCTCAAATCTATAGTTTTGCTTATATATTTCACATTTAGTACTCGCTGAAATTGTGTGTCTGCATCCTAAAATCTAGTTTTGCTTACATGATGCATTGATATATTTCATATTTTCTAGCCTACTCGCTGACATTGTGTGTCTGCGACATATCAAGCGCAGTGGTGATCATGTGTATAGTGGATGGTGTGCGACTGTGCGAGGGGCAGGCGGGCAGCCCGGCAGCGTAGTGGTGGGAAACTTGAAAGACACAAAGTCGAGTTGCAAAGAAAAAACTGTTCAAGACCTCGCTGAGAGTTTCATTTGATAAATTAATTACAAAAAGCGTCGATCCAACCGCGCCTTAATCAGCCGCATGGGCCCCGCGTCGAGACAACCGAAAAATGATGTCTGCAGCTGACGGTCATGTGAAGAAGAGTATGCTATGTTGGAGAGGAGGAAGGTGATGTATTAGCAGCAGCAGCAGCAGCAGCAGGCTGCAGCTATATGTATCATTTGTATTCGCTGAGCTGCGGTTTCTCAACAAAAAGAGGAACGGGACTGTAACGGGACATATTCCCTGTGAAGTTGCCCTTCGGATCTGGGGGTCCCGTCCCCGTCGCAATGATGCACATGGGTTGATGGGGAGAGCCGGTCCTCCAACCAAGTTAAAACTGATCTACACGGGATTATCAAGACATTATTTCGGAAAGCCAGGAAGATTGAGGAAAATGCAATTCTTTGCTGCTTGTGAGTGAAACCCGCCTCTCTCTCTCTCTCTCTCTCTCTCCGTCTGTCACAATGTATAGCGCAGTGTGCACTGTGCTTTCGTTCGCAGTGCACGCAGCACCCTTATCCAATAACTACTGCCCGCCTGAATGTATGAACTGTGAATCACTTAGCTTATTGCTTCTGCTCATTTTAAAGAAATATATCCAAAGTTTGTCATATGTCATATTGTCATATTATGTTTTAAAGTAGGCATAAACTAGCTGGTCAGTCAGTGTGTGCAGACTAGAGTGAGATGGAGCGCTGCTTAAATTGATATGACCTAGATATGCCATATGCGCAACTGACTGGCAAAATAATTAGTTATTGGCAGCACCTGTGTGAAATACCAATAGTATAAACATAAAAGGTTTTCATATAGCCTACTCTTACAATTCGGGGTGTTCATTTCAATTAGTTAATACTACTGAAGGCCAAAATAAACGTGAATGAATGAATTGATTAATTCATTAATGTTCGCACAGGGCCTCGCATTTTTCCCAAACGCCTCTGCGTCTCTTCATGCCGAACAACTTTTTTATTTTGACTTTTGACCTCTGACCTTTAGTTCACCCACCATTTTGAATTATGGGTGCGTTCGGAAATGCGCCCTGAACGCACTGGTGTGCTCTCTTGTCGTTCGTTTATTCAGTGCACTCGGTGCGTTGTCGTTCGAAAATCCAGTGCGCTGCGCACCGGGTGTGCCGAGTGCCCGCACAGAGTGACCCTACCCTGAAGCTGGGGTTGTCCGGTGTCGGCGGTGTGAATGCGTCACAGCTGTGGTCGTTCATAAATAAGGCACACTGTGACGTCACCGCCCACCACACTCAACAAACTGACCACATATCTCCTCCTGGGATCTTTGATCAAAATGCATTTCTACACATGAACTTTGGACATATACAGACAAAATATCAGGAGTACATTTGAAGTGAAAAAATTAAGGTTTTATGAGCCAATGCAAATTGCAGTTTTATGAAAATTATTCTTCTGCCCCTAATACATACATGCAATGTACTCCTTTTGTCCAAAGGGGGTGCGCTATAGCAATCGTTTGAAAATGAACCTTTGAACAGGCATAACTCATGCCTTGTTTGGCCAAAAGCCATGGCACTTGTTTCCACATGTGCATTGACTCATATAGGGAACGCATCTGTCACATTGACCAAGCAATAATCCCTAACAGGGCTTATTGCTTGGTCCTGTCTTATCGCTGCTTGCGGCTATATATTTTCTTCTTTTGTGTTTTACCCCCTTTTCTCTCTTATCGCTATGCCAATTAATCATCCTGAAGGGGGTTATTTCTGAACAACTACCGCCACGACATACTGTATGTTATCCAGCTTATTACGCAGCTACTTAATACAGAAATGAATGAATTGAAACAAAAGTAACAAAACAAGGTATTTCCTCGCTCACGGTAATGGAAGTTTTCCATAACTGTTGCGCTGGCCGTCCTTCCAGCGCAACACGCTCGCCTAGAAAAACAAGTGTAGATGAAATAGAAATAGTTTCCAGTTGTTCGGTCTATATCTCTCGCTTCAAATGTTTTCAAAAACATGCTTGAGAGCAACGTTTATTTGTAAATGACATTTGTGTGTTTCTTTACATGGCTGTCATGTTGGATCAAATTCAAGCTGCCCAGCCAGCCAGCCAGGTGCTCTGAGCGTTTGATTGGACAGCGGTATGTTATACAGCTGATCGGTCATTATTCAGAAATAAGTAACACACTTGCTGAATTCAGCAATTGACCAATGAGAATCAAGTCGTGTAAAAAGACTAAATGATAACTTCATTGGATAAATTGGAACATTTCATTTCCTCAAAAGCAACGCCTTTGGACATACAAGGTTTCCATCCAACAGCGATGTTATGCTCTCTCTGTTTCAGAGAGATAGAGGTGTGTGTGTGTGTGTGTGTGTGTGTGTGTGTGTGTGTGTGTGTGTGTGTGTGTGTGTGTGTGTGTGTGTGTGTGTGTGTGTGTGTGTGTGTGTGTGTGTGTGTGTGTGTGTGTGTGTGTGTGTGTGTACGCGCGCTGAGGGGGGGGTTGTTGTTGTGGTGTGGTACCCCCCTTAGGCCAGGCTTATGAGACTCGCCTCAGGTATCAATGCCAGACACCCTGTCTCGTACACTGCTCAGCAGGTGGTCGCGCGCACACACACACACACACACACACACACACACACACACACTTGGATGCATGCAGACAAGACAAATCCCAACGGGAGCAAACCACAGATGAAAACAATAATAAGGATGCTGCTGCGCTGGTCTGAGCACAGTTCAAGAGCGCCATGTTTTCTGTTGTTGTTCTTCCTTTCTCTCCTCTGTTCTCCTTCCTTCGCCTCCAGCCATCCCTCCATCTTGACAGACTTAACAGCCTGTAGTCCATCACAGCAGGCGGGGACGCACGCACGCACACACTAATGTAACAATTCGTCGCTGTCAGGCAAAAATCTCGTATCTCCATAGGCCTATTTTTACTTTTGATGCTTTCTTTTCCGTTAATTAGTACCCTGCTTTGTTATACCACAGCAGTGATAAACAACAAGCAAGAATAGCGGATACACAAGCCATGTGACACGTTGTGAGCATGTATGCAGTTTGTGCGAAAACAAACAAAAAAATGTTTGTGGGTTTTTATAAATATTGAACGAATGAAATGTGAAAACTATTTACACAGATTTATTTTGTAGTATTTCATGGAAACTTTCAGACAAAATAGACATACTGTATCTCCTTTCCCCATCTCTAGGTTGTTAATGGTACCCCAACTTTCAGCAGCTGTCACAAAGTTTCCCAAGGGAAACAAATTGGAACAAATTGATTGGTGATAGTAGACACATTTGTGAAGAAAGCTAGTGGTAAGCTTTTTGTTTTTGCAGATTTGCCACACATTTAGCTAATAACCTTATTACTGGCATTAATCACTTAATCTCTCAAGACAGATTCTGCTGTTGGCAAAACATCAAATAAAATCTTTTGTTGAGATTCTGAATGCTTGATTCCTGACCATTGATTCCTTTTCTTTTCAAAATCTTTTTATTAAAGTTTTTTGACAAACCCATGGGCAAGCATTAAACAGACATATCAAATATGAAAAAAAAAAAAAAAAACTCCATCCCCTATCCCACCCACCCCCCACCCACAATCCCAAGGATAGTCGGAAAATACACATACACGAAATACATGCATACATAATTACAAAAAATAAAATAAAAATAATAAAGCAGATTATAATAGCAGAGCAGAATTAGTTTCAGTTGTGGTTGGCGTGGCCGAGGCAGAGGCACGGCACACTATACCGTTTGTGTGTTGTGGTAGAATGTCATAAACGGACCCCAGGTTTTGTAAAACTTTTTTTCAGAGCCGGCAATTGAAAACCTTAACATCTCCAACTCGAGACAGGACATTATATCACAAAGCCACTGACGGAGCACGGGCGGGGCAGCATCCTTCCATTTGAGTAGAATGGCACGCCTAGCGAGCAATAAGGTAAAGTCGACCATACAACACTCTATGCGTGTTAGAGGAAGGTCATCTCTTCCAGCAGTGATTCCTAATTAACTACTGGGAGCTTAAGAACGGTGCGCAGACTTCCTACCTTATTTCTGTATGTATATTTTTGTCCTGCACCCGTCAACATTTTTTGAGATGCGCATGCTTCCCGTTTGGATGTTCTCTCATTCTGAATGCTTAACTCCACTTGATTGGTGCAGGGCTGAGCATGGATCAGATTTTAAATACTGCATTCTTAACCCTTAAATTCAATTCATTCTTTCAATGGACTGAAATCCAGTTTCATGATGGCCTTCCTGCCCTGGCATTTTGCCTTTGTGCCATCAATAAATGGACGACACTCAAAGGCCAAGTGGCCTTGTCCCTAAAATGACAACATTTCAAGGCTACATAAACACCAAGTATTTATGAGTTGAGCCAGAAGGCAAAGCTCTCTGTCTACCGAGCAATCTTCGTTCCTACTCTCATCTATGGTCATGAAGTGTGGGTCATGACCGAAAGAATAAGGTCACGAATACAAGCGGCTGAAATGAGTTTTCTTCGACGGGTGGCTGGCATCTCCCTTAGAGATAGGGTGAGAAGTTCAGTCACAAGAGAGAGACTCGGAGTAGAACCGCTGCTCCTTCGCCTGGAAAGGAGCCAGCTGAGGTGGTTCGGGCATCTGGTTAGGATGCCACTCACGCATGTCCCACTGGGAGGAGACCCCGGGGCAGACCAAGGCGCAGTTGGAGGAAATACATCGACTCTCTGGCCTTGGAACGTCTCGGAATCCCCCAGGAGGAAGTCACTAATGTTGCTCGGGAGAGGGAAGTCTGGAGCTCTCTGGTGGAGCTGTTGCCCCCGCGACCCGACTACGGATAAGCGGTTGAAGATGGATGGATAAACACCAAGTAATGTTCTTTTGCTGCTGCCTTTCACTGAAGTGGGATACATTTAATTTCATATGCATCTGGATCTCTAGGAAAACACAAAGCATACACCCGAGCAGATGGATGTTTCATGTTCTGATACCTGACATCTTGAATTAATTAATGCAAAACCCAGAACACCTGTGGTCAGCTATTGAAGAAGATATGAAAATGTGTAGGAAATATTATCTACATTTTGTTGCTGGCGTTGCAGGAACCTCCTATCTCCATATTTCAACTGTTTTGTGTTTGTGTTTTTGTAAATTAATGCCCACATTCGTCACTACAGTGTCACACACAAGTAGCAAAAATATCCGATTTACAAGCTCATGAGTGATGTGAGTTGTAGGCTTGCATAAAAGTGTTTAATTCTGTCTGTGGGTTTATAAATATTGAACCAAAGTATTAACAAGAGGATTGGAACTATAACAAGTATACATTTTATCCATTGGAACACTCTTTCTGAAAAGTAACGTATTTTTGGACATGCAAGGTTTCCACCTGACAGCGTCGATTTACTCCAGCTGTGGGCATTTATTCAAATGAAAGACAGACATCATAGGAACAGGGAGATAAACAGCTGTGCTGGCGAGAGACATGGGAGGTCCGTGCAGATTGCCTTTTGCCTTCAGAAAAAGTTGGTGTGTAAAGGCTGCCTCTGGCGTAAAGGCACCCGGCTGCGACGGGTGAGGCTGGGTGAAACGGGTAGGAGGGCGAGTACTGCAAACCATTGTTGAACTTAAGACGGTTTCCACCACCATCACAGTAAGAGTGAAATGCCTATACTGAAAGATGGCTAGATGACAGATCGTCTCTGTCGGGTGGAAACCTCATATGTCCAAAACAGTTTGGAAAACATTTCAGGATTCAAATTCAAAAACAGCAAAAGTTGCAGATCGACAATGTGGATCTACTATTTTTGATATGTGTGCTTGCTCGGCTGTAGGATGGATGATTATCTCATGTACGGCTGGAGTAAATAAATAAATCAGCCCTGGCCAGCCCTGGCCCTTTCAAGAGCTACAGAATATGTGGTACACGATGATTGAGTATCTGAGTATCGCAAATTACGCTCTCTGCTTCTGTCGCCGCAACCCCCTGTTCTTTAGTTATTGGCATTGACAAAAAGCTTGTTCTCGCTAAAAACTAAAACAAGAAAAAAACTAAAAAATCTGAGAAAATGTGTTATATTTTTACTTTTATTGGATTAGATCGTACAGGGCTGGAGTTGGGATCACTCATACTAGGTTGGTGAAGAGCGCCCTCTAGTGTAAACACTGAAAACACCAGCATAATGCGTCCTTGGCGGTGTGGGCTTTGGATTGACTCACCTGCCAGTGAGGAGCCCCAAGTTGATAGATGCGGCCCCAGCCCGTAGGAGTACATGCAATGCCCCCGCCTGGCTTCCCTCCTCTGAACATGGACCAAATGTGTTCGCGTAGGTGCTCGACAAAGCCGAGTGCACTACGGTGGATTTTAACCTACAACCTCCATGGTAGTGGGCAGGGACTTTACCACTGCGCCACCCGAGTGTGCATGTTTTTAAGAATACAAGAACGTTCGCCCCAAAATACGCTCGCCCTGGGTCAACTCCGACAACCTCTGTATTTCTAACCTGCCTAAACCTGACCTTATTCCTGAACATAAGTGTGTCTTTTTGCGAGCGTTCCGAATATTGTTTTTAATTGTTTTCAATGCAGCAGCATGGAGAGGTGCTGAGCGTTTGTGATGGTGTGACAAGAATTGGGTTTAGTGCCCAGCAAGCCTGGTCAGGACCTGGACGAATTAGTGACGTCTTGATTGTGGCCCGATCAAGTCAAACCAAGACTGCCCACTAAGACGGACGTCCCTAGATGAATCACAGAGAGTCCGATTGAGGCCAGATCAACTTATATCATCACAGCAGAATGAGGACATGAGATGCAGACCTGGAATGACCGTACACATGGACTAAGTTGAACTTCCGGTTCATGTGAGGATAGAGCAGTGAGGAAACACCAGGCAAGAGAGAGACTGTGTGTGTGTGTGTGTGTGTGTGTGTGTGTGTGTGTGTGTGTGTGTGTGTGTGTGTGTACACGCACGCATGTGCCTGCCTGCGAGTGCTTGGATGGGGAGGACGGAGAGAGACAAAGGGATGAAACTTAATTATTTTTTATCATTATTTGATCATCTAATTACTCTTGTCTCTTGTAACAATATCATGTGAGCACAATTTACCCTCTAGCCAAGGTTATGTTCTGAAAATGGGACAAGAATTCTGTTTCCAGAAGAAAATAAATTGGGATAATAAGAAAAAAAGAAAAAAAAGGAGTGTAAACGAGACGAGACTTGGATTGAGCTGTTGTTGGGTGGAAGCAGAGCGCTGTGCTGGTAATGGGGCTGTAATAGTGTCGTGTTAGAGCACTGAAGCAGTTCATTTCCTACAGCATGCGTTGAATGGAGAGCATGCCAGTCTTGGGCTTGGGATCCTGTAAGATTTCTATTTTCTATTCACTTGCTACAACATCTACAAAGTTACACACTTTTTCATGTTCTGTGTGAATGCACTCATGACACAAGCAACAAAATAAAGGAAAAAAAGGGGGGGGGGGGGAATTAATCACATTACAAATCAATACATAAGGACTTTATTAGAGTTACAGTGTGGACGTCTTTCTCTCTCTTTCACTCATTCTAACTGTTGTTCTGTCTCTTCATTCTGCCTCTCACTATCTCCCAGAGGTGGGAGGAAGTCCCTATGTTGCAAGTCCAAGTCGAGTCTCAAGTCTTTGCTCTCAAGTCAAGTCAAGTCTCAAGTCTTTGGCATTCAAGTCCCAAGCAAGTCCAAGTCCTTAACTTTTAGTTTCGAGTCCCAACCAAGTCCTAAGCATTTTGTTTCAAGTCCCAACCAAGTCCTTACCTTTTGTTTCGAGTCCCAAACAAGTCCTAAGCATTTTGTTTCAAGTCCCAACCAAGTCCTTACCTTTTGTTTCGAGTCCCAAACAAGTCCCACCAAGACATAATACTAATTAATGATATGTAAAGATTTACATAAATCATGAGCATCTATTGAGCCATTTAGATCATGTCATAGGTCATGTCTCACCGAGACACAGGATCTGACACAAATTAAATGTTTCCCCTGAGCAAGCAGGCTATTATTATTATACAATGGTAAAATGTCATTACTTGCACTGAAAAGGTGTTCAAATCCAGGGTAGAAGAGGAATGTTACATAATGCCTCGATCCACTTTTTCCACTCCCGATCCGATACCGATCTAAAATCATCAAAACCGATCCGATAACTGATACCGATCCGATATCGATCCAATCCGATCCAGCACATATAAGTCGCTCTATGCTTTCCCAAATCTGTCAAACTTTTTTTTTATCTTTACCTTTTATTACAGATTTTATAGTCTGGAATGTTGAATCAGGATTGATCAAGTGATAATATTATTACTCAAAACAGAGAACAACACCTCCCCAGAATAATAGTCAACAAACAAGTTCCACATGAGTATAGGTTGAGAATAACTGACCCATTTATTTTTTACAACTTGAGCCTATACTTCAAATGTGGAAGTGTTCTAGTGACAAATTTATTTTATTGTATTCTATGCCTTTTTTTATCCATACTATTTATTATTATTATGCACATTATGCACAACATTTTAAGGACCCAGCAATTTGTATCTCTGTGACCCCAAATTATTATTTTGTATTTGTTTATATTGTAAAATCAATGTCAATTTAGAGTGTACAAATGGAACCTATCATTTGGCTGGGAGTGGGGACCCCTGATCCCCAAACCGTGCATACTGTCCTACAGCTACACAGCACACTGTCTGTCCATGACAATGGAAATAGTGACGTCTGTTTATTTAAGCATTGGTTAGCACTTAAGCAGTTATTAGCATCATAGCATGGTCTGTCACATAAGTATTGACAGCGGTCATATTTGTCAACCAACTGTTGGGGACTGTGGGGATATATCATTTTAAGAACATGAGCATGTCGTCATGCTCAGCTGTCAGCTTGTTGCGCTGTTCCGTCTCTCTCGTCGACGTTGACGCTAATCAATGCTAAAGATTAGCTTGCATGGAGCTAAGGCTGAAACTTTGCTGCTGTTGTTGCCACGGTGGCAAATCCATTTTTGCACTCGGCTGTTGGGTCTTTTTTGTTTTATAATATATAATACTCCCATGCGGGAGCGGCTGTCAATGCGGCTTTCTCCACACTGAGTAGCAGCGCGCAGTAATGGCTAGTGGCTAGCCTAGCAGCCTGCACTGTGCAAGACTGCCACTGTGAAGTGTGACTGGGGCTGCCAATGCCTCTGTAGCGCACACTGCTGGAGGAATAAAGTCCTGGAGTGGAGTACTAGAATGGACTGGAGTGGAGTGCTTGCAGTGCTTGGAATGGATCGGTCATTTTCGCTGTAGTCCGATCCGATCCCAATCACGTTTTTTGGCTGATATCGACCCGATATCCGATCCGCGGCATCCCTTTATATACAAATACCAAACTATTTTACATGTCATAAAAAAGATAATCAGATACTGTAAGGTATTAAGTGACTTGAAAATGTTCAAGTCAAGAGGGCTCAAGTCAAGTCAAGTCTCAAGTCCTTGGCGTTCAAGTCAAGTCAAGTCTCAAGTCTTTGGCATTCAAGTCCCAAGCAAGTCCAAGTCTATTTTTGATTTGATCAAGCAAGTCTAAAGTCATCAAAATCGGGACTCGAGTCCAAGTCGAGTCTCGAGTCCAAGTCCCCACCTCTGCTATCTCCTGCTCGTGCACGCACACACACACTAATGCCAAGTGGGTAGATTTTCACAGCTCGTGTTTCTTCTCTGGTCCTCTCTCTCCATCAGCAGCAGATGCAAATAGACTGCGGATGCAGAGTAGGACGGAGGAAGGAAGGAAAGGAGAAATGAGACAGGAGGTGAGGAGGCGGAATGCAGTTTTAATTTTAGTTATTTTTTCCAGAGCTAAGGTGCAGAGGGAACTCTTTTAGTGTGTGTGTGCGCGCGTGTGCACTATTGCGCGCACACGTGCAAGTACAGTACATAGTTGGTGTTGGTGTGACAAACTGTGTGTGTGTGTGTGCAGTTGCATGTGCATGTGCTCTACCATGTGGGTGGATTTGTACACTGAGGGAGAGATTGCCGCTTGGCAAAATGTGGGTAATAAATACGGAACACTGCAGTACATTAAACTTCTAGTTTGGAAGAACATGAAGTTGCTGTCGGGCATGCAGACGTTATTCTAACGATTTCTGTTGACTTTGTAAATTAACGCCCTCGATCACACTATATATAATAGCAGATGAGCTTGAGCTTGTAGATCTGCTACTTACATATCTGCTACTTTTGAATTCTGAATCCTGAAAAATGGGCATATGAAGTTTCCACCTGACAAGTTCACACCATCTTTCACAGGGGGGGGGGGGGGTGCAACATTTAAATCAATTTGAACTGTTACTAAAAAATAATTGAAAAGTTTAAATGTGCATTGCAACGCGTTGTGAGTTTGTAGATCGCCTATCCTTTGCTACTTGTCGTACCTTGTAATAATTAGAGATGCAACCGATCCGATATATCGGTATCGGCCTCCGATCCAGCTTAATTAATGTATCAGAGATCAGATTTGATACACCGATACACGCTCCGATACAGGAGGGGGGGACACGTGTTTAATGTTTACAGTCCGTCCTGCACAGACAGTGCAGTGAGCGAATCCAACCTCCAGTATGTACAGACAGCAAACAGAGACTATAGAAAAAAGCCCTACTAAGGTGCAATATGCAAGAGAATGGAATCACTTACAGACTTAACATTAATAAAAGTATAAAGTTTACCCGTCATCGCACGGATGATGACGGATCAGTCGCAGTTCAGTTGTGTGGTGGAGCCTGATCATCTAGCTGCGTTCTGACATTGTTGATGAGATTGCTCTTGTAATCCATTCTTCTGCTATATATACACACGTGCTGTTTAGCGCTATGTGATTCAATCTTTGTAACTTTATTATTGCCATTGAAAAAAATGCTGCTGTGACGACGCTGCTGTGACGACGACGATGATGATGATGAAGAATAAGCGCGTCGTCGTGGTAAAATCCGTCTTTATATAATTGGCTCAGTTATCAAACCATGACATTGTTGTCAGAAGCTCAAACACTGATAAAGATTGTAAGTGTAGTGCAATTCTTAAGACAGACAAGAGTTTGCAAACTAAAGTAGCAACACAACACCAGCTAGCACCATAACAAACGTCCTGAGGTATTTTTTTTCTCCCCGAGTTCTGTCGGTAAGGCTCAGGGCTTTTGTCACATGAAAGCGCAGCTGATTCCCGGCATCGCATTAGGGGTAAAAAGGTACCACGTGTATATAGCAATAATAATAATTACTATTATTATTATTAATAATAAACCATAGAATGAATTAACAGGTTACATGCAGGCATCACTTTAGGGGTAAAAATGTACCTTTGCACATAATAATAAAATTAACAGGTTGCCATTCCCTTAAGGTTTACAGGTTAAACAGTTCATATTCTTATTTTTACAGGTTAAACACTTAACCATAAACATCCCCTCTTTGAATTTTTTTGTATTTATTTGTTTTGCTATGTAGCCTACAGCAAATATCGGATCGGCAAATATCGGATATCGGGAAATTTCAAAATTAATATATCGGATCGGATCGGAATTGAAAAATCAGTATCGTTGCATCTCTAGTAATAATATCTATTTGTAGATCTATCTTTAAGTACAAGTCTAAAGTTGTATGAAATCCATGGAAAGGTTTAATCCGCAACACAATTTCATACAACATGTAGTCACTGTAGTGGGGATGTCCCTGCGGCCAGAAAAATACATGTGGTGTAGAAGTGTAGACGGTTAAAAAGGAACGGGGCTATAATGGGGTTTATGAGTGGTTAATTCATTTTTTTTGCAGTATGACATCATGTGTGAATAAAACATGGGGGGATGAGTCATATACTGTAGCTGATGTCACCGCTTGAGAGGAATCTCATTGCTATGCTGATGTCATTCTCTCAGTGCTATCATCATCACATCTGAAAGTGAAGGGTGATCACATTTTGTGTCCAGGTCTGGAGAAAGGGGAAATTGTGGACTCTTTCCCCCCCATATTAACAAAGTTTGAGAATCTTCTCATTATAACCGATATAGCCTACTGTACTTTAATCCTCTGTAAAAAGCTCCCCTTGTGTCCTACTTAAAGCAGTGCTTTAGGACACAGGGTGGCATTGGTCATTGTTCTGCTTTAAAAGCACTGTACTTGGTCACATTCGTATACACACTGGAATACACACACACACACACACACACACACACACACACACACACACACACACACACACACACACACACACACACACACACACACACACACGTCTACGTTGCTCTGTTGTCTCTTTCTCAACTCATCTCTAACATTCTATAGATAATATACAGTGTATATCATTGCTGTCGGGCAGAAACCTCTTATCTCTATATTGGAAATGTTTGTGTTTTTGTAAATTACTGCCTTACTTGATCATGCTTCAGTGTCACACAAAAGCATCCAAAGTATACATTTGAGCTTTATAGATCTGCTACTTTTGCTATTTAAGAATATTTTGGACATACAGTATGAGGTTTCCACCTGACAGACGATAATTGATTGATTAATTGAAGATTTATTTTCTCAAAATGTTAACAGCAGTCTGTACCGTAAAACACTAAAAGGATTGGGGGCTTGTTTCCAGTGATGTCCTACAGTACGTGTTCATTTAATACACGACACGTTAATACATGTCATCAACAAATACAAATAACTGTATTTACAGAGCAGAAAATGGAACTAAGGCGGCAATGTATACGACCCGTCATTTCAAAGGGATTTAACCCAAGAATCGTGAAAATGTGCCTCAAATCTTTGAATATATATTATTACAGAGTGAACATTTTAACTAAAATCTTTGCTTCTGGCGAGGTCCCTGGAAAAACATATTTTCAGATGGGGAGGCGGAGGCATATTACATAACATTTTTGGGGTCCTTGACATGAAATGTGGTTTTTCAGAAAAAAATACATTTTAAATTTCGATGTCAGGCCTAAATGGGTTAATATCTCTCCCCACTTCTGACATATGCTTTTTCATCCTTTATGGATGATGCAAGCATTCCACAATTATGGTGCCAGAGTAGTAGAATGAAAATGCTCCCATGTTCAACCTCAGTAAAACTATGCCTAAACCTAACCTCAGTAAAACTATGCCTAAACCTAACCTCAGTAAAACTATGCCTAAACCCAACCTCAGTAAAACTATGCCTGCCCGGGAGCCAATCAGACACATGGTAAGGCGGGGCTATCCCAGAACGTTGGTGGATATAATCACGCACCGTGGACGCTTTTCGTGATTTGTCACTGCCCCTGATCCAGAAAAGGTTAGGAACGAACAGCTGGTATAGGTGATTGGACTTCTCAAGCTCTCTCTCTCTCTCTCTCTCTCTCTCTCTCTCTCTCTCTCTCTCTCTCTCTCTCTCTCTCTCTTACTGACATAGATTGTATCCTTAAATCTTGGTCACACATCACTATGACGAGATTTAAAATGGAAAGATGTTGCATATCTTCTCTGTCGGGTGTAAACCTCATACTGTATGTCCAAAACTGGATTCAAATCCAAATTGGATTCCAGATCCACAAGCTTGATTTTATATGCTTGAGTTGGCTATGAATATGCAATGTACTCACACATTAATCTGAACTATACTAAAATGCAAAACAATTTGAGCTGATTTCACAGGCAATTTGAGCCTTTAGATGGCTGCTGTGTATACTGTATTTCTGTGCTGTGAAAATGCCATCCCCACTGTCATGTGAAGGGGGAGCAGTGATGTTGTCCCCCTCCTGGCTGACTGGGAGACAGTAATGTATTCCGCTTTGTGATGTGTGTTTGCTTTGAAAAGGGCCTTTCAAGTGTTTATGTGGTAGAATTTATGCCGCAATCTGCTCAGACAGGAGCTCCCTGTTCCCTCGTATATAACAGCTGAAACCCAAACCACCGCTCCACTTGGGGCCCGTAACCACTTAAGCCCTATTTATGACGATGCCATAACTACCGTTGGGATCCAACATTGAGGAACCGGAATCGGTCACATTTGGAACCATTTCCGGAACCGTTTAAAATTTGGTTTGTGGCCTTAACGTCTGTATATGGTAAATAAAACATATACTGATGCACAAATGTGGACACGTCATCAGTGTTATCTGGAATCGTTGGATGTTTCCGGTCTCACAACAGACACCATCCGGGCGACAAGACCGAGGCTGATCAGACCCCGTCCTGTGTCCAATTGGCATGCTACTGCCCCCACTACACTAGGAGACTCTATAGGCACCATGTAGGTTGCCTACAGGCCTGGCTCCTTGACCTCCTTCGTCTGACCAGAATTCCTTCTGTGCGTTGTGTCGTCGTTGCCACAGAACAGCAAAAATCTCAGCCTCGGTCGGGGTCGAGGAACCCTCTTTGCAGGTTTTACCGCAGTCAGTAGCTTTTGGGTTCTTCCTCGCGGAAGAAGTGGATTGGGCAGCCAAACATCTCCACCTCAGGTTGCCATCTCTCAAGACGCCCTTTGCCTCTCCAGATGTTACCACAATATTTGTGGTCGTCACCCAGTCTGTTCCTGGTTGTCACTGGTAATCCCACTCCCAGAATCTTTCAGTAAATAAAACATCTACTGAAGCACAACATTGGACTAATACTACAATACTAATTACAAAAAAAAAAAGATAAAAATCAAGGACCACCATAAATCTGAGAGTAGTTACATGTGTACACTCTCTGGCCCCCTTTCCACCACACAGAACTTTGGTTCTAGAACCACTGCCATTCTAGATAATTGGAACCGTGGCGCTTTCTAGCGAACCGGCTTACATCTCCATCAGATTTAACCAGAGCTTTTGTACTCACACAAAATATTGAAATATTGTATTGAACTGTCATACACTGAGAGGGCATTGCACAAAACAAGCAAGTAAACAATATCCACATATTTTTCCGGCTTGAATGTGACTGCTTCCGATTTACACATCTGGATCCGCTTTTAATACGTATACTTGCCTTGGCCTTGGATCGTTTCACTTTTGCTTCATGGCAATGTATGTTTTTTATATTATGCTTATGAAGCTATTTGCGTTTAATTAAGACGGCAGATCGTTAAGATTACCTGTAAGCGTTCGTGCTGTTATTGCAGATCGGATTGTTTATGTTTACATATCGCATCAGTGTCTTCCGTCTTCCAACCTACTGATTATTGACACGACCCACGTACTGTATAGTCACTGTTCACAAGATGAACCACCAATTTTGTGTTTCCCTTGTGATTTAGCTTTCACTTTTATTAAAGATGGTTGGAAGTCAAATCCCCTTCCCTTGTGCTTCATTAAAAATAATTCGAAGCAGAAACATAATCCCCACATGGCAAGGTCAAATTAATCTGCAGGGTTTGTTATCACAGGAATATCTTTTTTCTTTTTTTTCCTTCTTTAAGTAGGCTATTATTAATTAAGGAGATATTGTGTGAAGGAGCATTGTCATGGTTCAGACACACAGACTACAGCACTGGCAGGTTGGGTTTACCCCATTCACAGTCCATAAAAAAAAGACTCACTCACCGTTCGACATCTTGAAAAGGGCTTTAACCTGTTACAAGGGGCCTGTTTTAAACAGCCATCATGATTCCCAGTTATGTGGGAACACTACCCCGCCACCTCCCCGCACGCACACACACACGCACAACAGTATTCTGTATTCTCACACACACAACAGTATATGCTCTCTCTCACACACACACACACACACACACACACACACACACACACACTCTCTCCATCTTCCTCATTAAATTATGACGAGATATGGGCCAATTTAGAGTTATTTACTACCGGAAAAAAAAGCCCTGGCCTGCAGTGTGCTTCCAGCCCAGCAGATGTTAGGAGGGGGGTGTGTGATTGCTGGGAGCCAACATGGCCCCAAACCACCACAGCAAAACATGGGCTGAGGTACCCAGACAGCATGAGCTTTTACGACCAGGCAAAACGCTCTCAGCTGGCACATAACTGATTAACACGCGCGCGTGCACACACACACACACACACACACACACACACACACACACACACACACACACACACAGACACACAGACATAGACACACAGTACACCCTCTCTTTCTCTCTCTCTCCATCCCATGCACTGTGATAGGGCCAGGCAATACTATATTGGTATTATATCGATAATGGTGATATGAGCCTATAGATTTCGGCCTGATATTCTTCTGCAGCCAGCAGGGGGGAAATAGCGGCACCTTCTGGGCCGTTAATGAGAACTGCAGTTCTCATTAATGTTCTCATTGGATTCATATTCAAGATGGCATGCTTGCCGCCCATGGTCTCTATGATGTGAAGTTCTACACCATGCTACTGCACACGTATGTACTTTGCTTGCATAATGTCGTCCACAGCGTAGAAGTCTTTTCATAAGCGTTTTTCACAGTGCAAAGCATCATTTACATATGGGATGTTACCCTTTCATCAACTCCCATAGAATGATTCGTGAGTGTTTAAGTAATGAAGTGCCAGGCTATGAATGGATGTCTGAGTTTCTTTGCAATGAGTAGTCAGTGGATTTAATATCTGGTTCAGATCATTACTTAACACATACCCTGCAGATCACGACATTCCCGACTTAATTGATAAAGAGATATTTCCCTGCGGATCACGACATTCCTGACTTAATTGATAAAGAGATCTTTCCCTGCGGATCACAACATTCCTGTCTTAATTGATAAAGAGATCTTTCCCTGCGGATCACGACATTCCCGACTTAATTGATAAAGAGATCTTTCCCTGCGGATCACGACATTCCCGACTTAATTGATAAAGAGATCTTTCCCTGCGGATCACGACATTCCCGACTTTTGTTTTATTTGTTTTATTCAGCCTTTTTTGATAACTTTTAAGACAGGCAGATTTTCATGAATAGGGGAACAATGACGATGATCACAGCCGGGTGGTTCTTCAAAGGTTAGTGAAAAACATCATCAGTCAAATGGGGATTACGATTGATTAATTGATTGATTAATATTAACAGGTTTTCTGTGGAACCCGCTAAATCCGCTATTTGTTTTATATGTTTAATTTGCCGTTTTTTGATAACTTTTAATAAATACCAGCTTTGTCACGGACATTGTGACGAGGTCAACGCTTTATGATGACGTAACCGGAAATCAACTTATCACTGCATGGCTTTCAAGGGCTTCTGGGAAACTGAGTCGAATGCAAAGTGAACGAGGGGGTATAGACAATCTTGGCTCGCTCTGCTCTTTGTTGTTAATTCGCATTGCGGAAGTGGGTTATGTGTCGACTCGATAACAAACGATTTGGGCTATTTTCAGCCGGATTTTCAGGGAATGGATGTACAAATACGACAGCGTTATTCTCCAATCCAAAGGTATTGAACAACATCGGCAGCGACCGTAACTTCTTATAATGGCTTATAAGGCATTAACACTAGCATGTCTGAAGTAAAATCAGACACAAGTAGCATGTGCTTAAATTCACATTTAGAATCTTTTCAGATGTAAAGAAATTCTGAGATGATAGAATGGTGATGGATGATGATGGTCATGGAAGGGGAACCTTCTGAAAGCTTCATGGGCAAAGATAATCAACTTCAAAATCTATTATAATTTATGTTAACAGGGATGTACAGTAACAATATTGCCGCTATCGTGATAGTGCACTTCCGGAATGTCTCAATATTAATATAGGCCTGTCACACATCTTCCATTCAGAAAAAAAATGAAAGAAAAGACACATGAGCCAGTTTCCAAGTTCAAGCCAATTGGCACATTTATCTATTTCTGCACACACAAATAATAAAGTATTTTCATCAGGTAAGTACTGTCTAGCATAGTCTTTCTCTGTCAGGGAGGGGCCGTCGGAGGAGGGGGGCAGCACAAACATATCATGCTTGGAGCAACCAAATAATCAGCAGACAATGTAAATACACAGCACACTCATGCAACATACTACATTACAGATGCATAATGCTCAATCACACATGCTCAATTTTGCACGTGCAAGCATGCACGCACGCACCCTGGGCAGTGGAAGTAAGTGCCATGTGGGACTGGCGGTGGTTAATTAGCGGTGGCCTTCCACCATGTCCCACTGGCATCAGCTTCAAACCCACAGTCACAGTAAAATAATTAGCGCTGTCGCCATCACCCCCGCTCCCTGTAGCTACCTACCAGCTACCACCACGTTTACACTGCAGACCCCTGGTGGCGTCGCTACAATGCACACAAGACAAAGAGTCAGGGGTTTGGGGATGGAGATGAGGTGTGTGTGTGTGTGTGTGTGTGTGTGCGTGTGTGTGTGTGTGTGCGTGTGCATGTACTTGAAAGGACCACAACTGTAGTAGGATTTGAGAAAGTAGTGGGAACCATTTTCCTGGTCTTCACAAGAAAAATGGTTGTTTAATGGTTGACAAATGTTTCCAATTACAAAAAAACATTCACGTCAATTACTGTAATCTTGGATTTAGATTGAGACATTTAGTAGTTAGGTTTAGGGATTAGAGATAGACATTTAGAAGATGCTCTTAATCCAGATAGAGTTATGCCTGATTTACATTTATTTGTGCGCTGGCAACACGTCGGCTTTAGTGCTCATGGTTAGTAGAATGGCATTAAACAACATTTCCATTCATACAATTATAAAAAATAATAAAATAAGTAAAATTGTGATCTCCATCACAAGTAAATAAACAGACGGATTGAAGGGATTTGAGTACTGCATAACCCGTGCAACCAGTAGCACTTGATTACAATACTAATTCATTTGAATATCGCTGTGTCGTGCTGCAACACATTGTGTGAGTTTATAGATTGGTGTGTCGGTGTGCACAAATCTGGCACAATACACCTTATTTGTGCAGCGTGCTGAATAGATCGGTGTCTCTCTCTCTCTCTCTCTCTCTGAGTGCCATTAGCTTTGATGGGGCTGGATGTGCCTTTGTTTTCTAAGTGGCTGCAATCACCCTGAAGATCCTCCAACAGAGCAGCTATCATGGTTTAATAACCCACTGATGGATGGCGCGCCATCCTATGGCTCTCTCTCTCTCTCTCTCTCTCTCTCTCTCTCTCTCTCTCTCTCTCTCTCTCTCTCTCTCTCTCTCTCTCTCTCTCTCTCGCTCGCTCGCTCGCTCGTATACTCACTCACTTTCTCCTTCACTCTCTTGCTCTCTCACTCTCATTGTTGTTTTTCTCACTCAATTTCTCCTCTCAATCTCTCTCTTTCCTGTCTTGTCGTTATCTTGTGTGTTTAGTTAGCATACGGATGAAATGGGTTGTCCCCCTTGCCTAGTGCGTTATACACACACACACACACACACACACACACACACACACACACACACACCATCCATTATGACAAAAAAGAGAGAAAGAGAGAATAGGATAAAGCTTCCAGAGGAATAGACCTCAGCTCACTCCATCCCCGTCACCCTCTAGCAGGCAGCGCTGGCGATGAAGCTGCCCTCCTGGACGGAGTGAGGTCACAGTCTGCCCAGACTGGGCTCTTCTGCTGTGCTTATCAGGAAAATAAATAATAAAATTGCAACGTGTTTATAGCTGTAATATGCCTCTGGCCCAATTCTATTGTTTTCTCTCTTCCCTGTGTTTCTCGCTACTCTATTCCCCTCTCTGTCTCCCCCCCCCCCTCCTCTGTCTGTCTGTCTGTCTGTCTGTCTCATCTCTCTCCCTGCCTCCCTCTCTCCTTTTTGTCTCTGTCTGGCTGTCTGCCCCCCCCCCCCCCCCAACTCCTTGTGCTCTCTCCGTTCCTTTAATATCTGTCTTGTGTATTGGCCTTCATCGATTGAATGTCGGCAAATATGGAGGAACACATTTCAGCCATGCACTTGGAACGGATTACAGGAAAAGGCCATGTTTGAGTGTTGTGCAACGTTGTTATTGTGTGTTTGTGTAGAGGGCCTTCATAATAACCTACAGCAACTCACACATTCTCTCACAGCTATTTTGTGACACACACACACACACACACACGTTGATGAGTGCTGGAGTATTTAATGAGATTGATGAACTGCGACAGACGGGTCAGAGACTAGAAGTGTGTGTGCGCGCGTGCGTGTGTCATGCTGCTGTAGGCCTATGTGTGAGTGTGTCTAACACATGGGGTGCAGGCTGAGGGAGCGTATACCTACAGTATGTTCGGACACACCAAACTGCCTGTGATAAGTGGTATGTAGTCTACAATGTAGACTCTACATACATACATACAGCACCAAGGCCTGATCGGTTCCAGTCAGAGCTCGTACTGTATGTGGACATCATGTCTGCAATACCAGCAATTAATTTCAAGGACCACCTGAGAGTGTACAAATGGAACCATATGGACTTACGGGGCCTTTTGGCTCCATTTGTACACTGAGTTACAGACCCGTAAGGGTCCATTTGGAACGCCCTATAGATGCCTTAAGGCTTAACAGACGACGTCCCACTGAGCATGCGCGTGCATACCGGCAGAAAGGGAACCCCACCTCTCATAAGATGCCATGGAAAAGTTCTAACTGCACTCACATTTAAAAATTGCACCATCAAACATTCAGATGCTGCTTTTCTCCCAGTGTGGAGGAAGAAAGATTGGGATTTTTATTGTGATCTCTCGCCCTTGAAATATATAATCCTTGGTTTCTGTACTTGTAATATAATAATATAATAATAATAATAATTCAAAACAGTCCCGCGATGGTGTCGCGCATGCAGACCTCTATAAGCTCACATGTGAGCTTGTGTATCAGCTGTTCTCTGTGCGCAATACTGTTGTGCAATGAATGTCTCCTAGGGTGCACCTCACTAGCCAACAGTGGCGTGCACAGACATTTAGAGGGGCAGGTGCTCAAGTGAAAAAAGGGCACATTGTGCAGCGCATGAACCATCCGGTTGCCTTAATAGTGCGAGATTTATAGATTTTTTGGGGCCTAAATAATATATTGGATATTTTTTATCAAGAATTGATCAATGTCACCATGGTCCACATTCTCAATTTCTTTCCCAAAAGGGCACATTGCCAAAAGGGCAGGGGGTGCTCTAGCACCCCCTAGTGTCTATCTGTGCACGCCACTGCTAGCCAACACGCAAGAGGAGGTTGAACTAGAAAAAGTGCCCTTCTGGGCACAGGTCTCCACCAGGAGGATAGGAATGTTTAGGAGTAATATAAACATGTTTTTTGTTTGTTTGTTCCAATCTTTGCCAATCAGGATGGAATATTGGAAATGGTGCAGATCCGTGTTGATCGCACGCATGCACAATCCACCTGTTGGTGGCGCTATAACAGGCCAATGTGAAATGGGTGGGCTATATTCCTCAGCCTAGTAGGAAAGTGCGTGAAAGATTTCACGTCAAATTGCACGCTGCGTTCATGATTTGAGGCTTTTTGTTCAAAACAGGCCAATCCTGCAAAAATTTAAAGCCAATGTTAGCCAATTAGGATGGAATATGAAATATCAGACACATCCGTCTTGAGCACATGACTATGGAGATACTGTGTAACGATTTGCGGGATTTTTGGACAAAATAATAATATCCAAAAATGTGTTTTACAAAAGTCGGCCTCCTGGTGGCGCTATAACAGGCCGTTCTGGAAATTTTGGGGCAGAGGTTCATCGTTGCCATCCAGGGAGTGTGTGTGCAAAATTTGGCATCGACCGGGTTAACGGTGCCGGAGATTAGCTGCTCACGGACACACACACGGACGGACGGACGGACGGAGTGCAAAACATACTCTCCCCCCATGCCTTCGGCCTGGTGGAGACAATTAACTGACCATTAAAATCCTAAAGCTTCCCTATACTCTAGCTGCTGTGACAGATACAGGCCAGATTATGCTACCACAAACAATGTATTTTAGACCAGGCGGAACGACTTTGCTCTATAAAATGAAGCCAGTGTGGAAGTATTGAAAGTGCTGCAGTTGGTCCATTTGATTGGTTGTACATATCCAGGTCCGGTTACAGGTCATTTTGCATCCCTGGTGGTCTTAGTGTTGAAAAGCATTGGTTTAGAATGAAAGAAGCACTGAAACCAAGGAAAGCAAATGACATATTTAGAGCCTGAGCGATATATCGGTTTGGCCGATATGTGTGCCTTTATTTGACTTTGATTACAGTATCACAATTATGCAAGACGACATGTCCTGATTTTGAACCACTTTCTGGTGTCCCAATTTTTTGACACAGGCAAACCATCAATGTTCAAACATAGCTGACGTACAAGCTCACCCCCCCTTCAGTGTTCTAGGTCCTCTAAGGACTCTCACAAATCTGGGTCCTAGACAAGTTGACGGCCCCCCGATGCCAATTTGCGAGGCCTCCTGTGGTCTAAGGGTGTTGTGATCTTTGGGCCAACCACTGTGACAGACAGGCCGGTTCTGTTCCACTCCGCCCCACTGCACTGTAGTGCACACCAAATTACACTGTCTCTCCCTCTCTCTCTCTCTGTCACAGTAACAATATACAGTATATTTACTTGAGTACTGTACTGTACTTACTACTTTGTACATATTTGAACATGAGTAAAGTATCTATAATAGACTCAAGTACTGGGGTGGTTGAGTGCTTTGTCCACCACTGCTCTCTCCATCCTTCAGCTCACTTCAGTCCATTAATTCAAGTAGTTTTATTGGCATGGCTGTCCAAAGACCAACATTGTTAAACAGTGGGTGGCCCCGATTGTAGATGGCAATAACAGTGATCTTAAAGGGTGAGGAAGTGATAATTCTTTGGTCAAATACATGTCAGAGGTGCTGTAAGTGAAATTGTGTTGATTAAGCTCTGTAGATCTTTGAGATCCAAGTGAATATGCACATCTCTACACTAGTAGCTGTCTGATTAGCACTGCAGACTCATTTAAATTAGATTAAATTAAATTATCCAAATTGAATTTGCTCTTTTGCTCAGACACTGTGACCAGAAGGTATAATGGATTCAGCAGAACCAACAGACTCTGAAAAGGTTGATTATTAATTAATTAATGAAATGCCAACAATTAACTGCCTGGTGAGATGTATTCTGGTACTGTGATATTCTGGACACTTACTTCTGGATGACAAAATGTAGGTTACCAGTGGACCTGATTTCAGCAGTGTATTTTAAAGCCTAAAATCTCTGGGGTGTCTGGTGCTGCAGACATTTGGTAAACTGACCATGTTGTGAAACACGAGGACCTGAGTTTGAATCCGGCTTCTGTCCTGCGTTGTATGTCTCCTGTTTGGCTACATCACTTTACACAATGATACAAGCGTTAAAGTAATATACATTTATTTGTAACACAAATACATAATGAATACATTAAACCTGTGATGATGTTGAATGAATTGTATCAATGTATATTGAATGTATATTAGTAAGATCGGCTCTCACTTTGAACGCGTTGAAAGTTTTTTCTGCGCCATGTACAAATCACCTGTAAACATTTCTGACGACAGGTAAGCAGTGTGTGCTTGCACTGATGATAGCAGTGTGTGTGTGCTGAGTGTATGTGTGTGGGGTGGAGGGCGGGCAAACTCGTCCTTCATAAATGCTAATGTTAGCTGGCACAGAAAGTATTAATTGGCGCCTATGTGACATGCCCAAAATAGGGATCGGTTATTAATTGATTGTTTTATCAAATTATTGATCACTGATTACTTTTTATCGTGTCACCTTGGAAAACAACGGGAAGTGTAAATAAATTAGAATACATTCGGTCACTGCATTGACCATTCAAATGTTTTTTTTTTAATTGAGAGCAATGTTCATCTGTAGATTAACCAATCAAGCAGCGCAGCAGGTGCTGTGTGTCTTTGATTAAACGGTCTGTTATTGAACCACTGAATTCAGTCATTGACCGATCAGAATTCAGAATCAAGCATTCAGCCAAGCCGTGCCAATTGTTTTAACTGGCTGTGAGCATTATATAAACTTCAACTTCCAGTTCTCACATAATGTCACCCTGTACACAAAATCTCTTGGCTCTGTCATCTCTGCTCATAATCTAATTCATCACCTCTGCTCATAATATTTGTATCACTGCTATGCCGATGACAGTCAGCTAGTCTGTTCCTCCCCTCCCTACCCCCCTCTCAGGTTGAAGAGTGCATCAGTACATGTCTGGCTGCCATCTCCCAGTTGATGTCTTCTCAACACCTCTAGCTGAACCCAGACAACAGAACCCAGCTCTTCTTCCCAGGTAAGTCCTGCCCCATTGCAGGATCAAGCTATTTCCATAGACACCACCCTGGTGGCTTCGGTTCTAACGGCCAAGTTCCTTGTGCATGACAGGTTTGTAGGTGTGAAATATATTTTCGTACAAGCTGCCAATGGTTTGCAGTTTCAAAATATAGTCATAAGAATAAGGAAATAAACAAGAGAAACAAAGTCGGATAACAAGACACAATGTCAAATTCACTAAATTGAAAATGAGAAATTAGGCACAATATCATAGTCTCTTGTGCAAGTAGAGATACCGTTTATCAGCTGGTGTGTATATATAAAGATGGCATACTATAGAATCAACTGTCTCTTGTGCAAGTCTGAGAAAAATATCAGACATACTGTAGATAGCGCCAGTATAGCAGCAATGGAGTGTATTCATAGCCATATATACATTAAGTGACAATGGTTGTGTGACGACCTATATGTCACCAAGACTGACATGGGGACAGGGCTTCAGCGCTTGTACAACAGCCTGATGGTTGACAGGTGGAAACTGCTCCATAGTCTGGTGGAACGGCTTTTGATACATAGCTATCACTTGTCTGGCTGCGGCAGTGCTGTGTACGGGAGAAGAGTATGGAGAAGATGCTGTACTTGTCGGTCACGGCAAGAACGTTCAAATGTAATATTGCCTAAATATAGGGACTCATTTACGCAATACGCAAAATAAAAGTGTGTGTGGTGAGCATCGGCCTCATTTTCTTCTGATGTTCAGTGCTTCCGATGTACTCCTAGGCGGAAGCATTTGGAAACTGTGAGGCAACAGTCTGTCTCCAGAGACTAACATGATGTGAACGTGATAGGCAGAGGAGATCTCACACCTCCTCCAGAGGACTGCTTCCTGCATTGCCACTCTGTATCTGTTTTATCTTTGGGGTGATGAAAAACCTGATGATATGCAGTGTACATTCATATGAATTCTCTCCATTGCCTTGAACTTGAAGTAGATACAGTAGGTTACTTGTGTTTTACAAATGTTAACTACATTAATCCTGGAGTCCTTTTTTATATAGTGAAAATACGACCACCAACGAGCTCACAATGCATCACAAAGTGATGTGTTATACATTTGTTGATTTTCAGTTTTGTCATACGACAAATAATCTAAGTTGTTGTTAAGCCAGGAGAGTCGAAAATAACATGTTCCTTCCACGCGTTACATCCGTCTGGGGAAACTTCCCCCTGTCCAGTGAAAAGAAGCAGCTTGGACTCCTCATGCATAGAAGGAAGCATGAGGTCAGTCCGCTGCCCCACCTAATTAGATAATTAACACTGGGTGAAAAAATGGGTTGCAAAATTGTGGGATAAAAATTATAGGTAAAAAAAATGTTGAGCTGTGTGGTCCATTGCCTCGTGTTTGGCAGTTTGTTTCAGCTCAAGTGGCTTTGGCCATTTTTCGTGGCCTTTGGTGGACAACATTTCAGACGAGTGACATGGACATATAGATCTGTGATCCCTTCACAGCTCATCTAACCAGTATGCATTACTAGCTAGAATAGCCACAGTGCTCTCTCCTACAGTATTTGAGTTGTGACAGATGTGTGATAAAAATGGGGATGACAGCGGTCAGAGACTGCCTACTGTAAGTGGACAAAGTGACTCATCTGGACCACCCTTACCCCTGCCATATTTGAGTCATTGCGAACATAGCAACTCCATTAATGCCTTAGCCTTGTGACCTTTATAGGTAATGGATTTGTCATGTTCCAACATGTGATGGCTGACCATAAAAAAAATAAAAACACACACACACACACACACACACACACACACACAAACACACAGGTTTACATCAGTTACTTACTATTTAGTTACAAGATGCGTTAACCTTTCCCAAAACGTTCAGTCCCTCCTTGTAGGATTTTTACCAGTGCAAAGTCTGCAAAGACTTGGTATCACAGAACCAAATATTATTTGGCTCTCAAGAGTCATGGAGGTCCTTAGGGTTATTAAAAACAGTTAGAGAATCTAAGAAGAAATGGTTCCGGAAACTCTTCTGGGTTCTTCAATGTTGGATCCGGTTTCCGGATCCCAACCCTACTGGTAATCACAATGTTCGGCCCCATGCAGTCCAGTACGTGTCTCTGAACAAGACCGTTACACGTTAACGGGTCCTCCCCTAGTGCTCATCATAACCAACTGAGCAACCATCAGCTGGATTAAATAAAGGTCCACTGCATGCAGTGGTGCCCAACCTTTGAAACCTCTGAAAGCGTTCGTGGCACACCCATCTTACGGTAAGATGGGTGTGCCGACAACATGGGGGGGCATCCCTGCATACGCCGCATAGCCCCTGAAATGCATAGAAAACTACATCCATCTACTGTATCTTCTCCTTCTTTGACCAACAGTAACCCAATTTCCATCAGCACCCCATGTCGGTTAACAGTACTGATGGCAAATGTTGTTCAGGTGGGTCTACATTTCTCTAGAAATGCTGCCCACCCAATCAGAAATGATAAATGGTACAGATATTTTATGGTATTTTTTTATATTGTCTAAAAGTATTCCCCATGCATGACAGCAACTCTACCTCAAACCCTTAGACCTGTTCCATATGTTGATCCCCCCCCCCCCCCGTCCGTCCGTCCGTCCTTCCTGTTCTGACATTCCATATGTTGATCTGACCTCATCAAACCCTGTACATTCAAGACACCCTCCATATATGGCCAGTACATAATTCATTCCATAATGTTGATCTGACCACCCATGCCAAAGCGGCAGCGCTCGCCCAGAAGTCTGCCGTAACCCAGGCTGTGTGCTCACTTCTTGCCCTCAGGGCATCTTACTGGTATGTTTCGTATGAGTATAACTTCTGACATCATGTGGGTCTTGGGGTTTTTATGCCATCATGCTGATGCCATAATAATCTACGTGGTCTATGGGGATTTCCATTATTCCATTATTATGATGTATGACATATGACCTCTCCACTTATATAAAACCCTTGTGATAAAGAGTGAATATTTTAAGGCAACCACACTTTCAGTTGCATCTTTATAGTTCACCTTACTCCCTCTTTCCTTCTCATCATGTCCCCTCTCCTCCTTTTATCTATCTTCTCCCTTGCCCTCTGCCTTCTCCTCTGGTCTCCCTCTCCTTAACCAATTCTACCCTCTCTCTCTCTCTCTCTCTCTCTCTCTCTCTCTCTCTCTCTCTCTCTCTCTCTCTCTCTCTCTCTCTCTCTCTCTCTCTCTCTCCTCTAATGGAATTCAAGGTGACAAGTTCATGTTGTCGTCTACAGTCCCTTTCTCCTGACCTACTTTCACTGTGTTATATAGAGTATAGACCACTGCAGCGCGCACGCACGCACACACACACACACACACACACACACACACACACACACACACACACACACACACACACACACACACACCAAACTCTTAGATACAAGTGCACTGCTTACAGTGAACACTGAACAGTATTCTCGTGTCCTGCAACCCAGGCACACACAGACGGAGCACTAAAATACATCCCCCTCTTTTGGATTGTAAATACGGTAGCTGTAGCTGATGCTCTGGTCCTTATTGACTTTCGAGCAAGCATACAAATAAATCACAGTTCCCAGTTCAGCAGCATCACAGGCAACCAGCAGTAATGAGTTGAAGAGTCACAGTGCACAATGTCCCTGTGCCCTCACAGGATTAGTCACTGCATGGGGGCTCATAGCGCGCCACCGAGTGGCACGCTACGAGCTTGTAGGTCTGCTATTTTTGAAAAATCGAAGAACGACTGACATAGAAACATAGCTTTTTCAGAAAACTGTCATTTTCAAACAGACATATTTAGAATCTGATCTCAGGTCAGAAATGCATTATCAGGTCAGGATACCAATTATGACCAGTATGATTAAACAAGTGGAATTGGAAGTGATGGCATCAATAAATGAGCAGACCATATTTGAACTAGAACACTATAAAACTAAAATCAAGCTGATAAAGTCGTACTCTCTCCTGATTGGCTGAAATGTTGTCACCTACATGAAAATGTATTTTCTGTTTAGCAAACAGCTGCTTGCCCCCTTCATATTGTTTGATGAAAGGGTCACAAATAAGTGTTGCCATGTCTGCTTAAGTGACATTGGGCTTGTTTTTCTGTAAAGTCGCTTGTAAATTTTGGTGCAGTAGCTGTGGTTTTGTGAGTTTGTTCCTAAAGTGTATATAGTTGCTTATTTGGGCTTGTTTCCTTATGTTGTTTATAAACTAGTGGTTCTTAAGCAGTTTCATGACAAGGACCCCCAGATTCAGATGCCCCTATATCCCTACAAGATTGTGTCTATAAGCTCACAAAGCATCATTGTGAGATTGTAGATTGTGAGATCAGTTATTTTGAAATAGCCGTGCCCTTGTTGCTTCTTTTGGACTTATTTTAGACCTCGTTGCTTATTGTAACTCACTGGCCAGGGCCACAGATCGAAGGGTGTCAGACATGGAGGAAGGGCTTGAGTGAGGTGTGTGTGTGTGTGTGTGTGTGTGTGTGTGTGTGTGTGTGTGTGTGTGTGTGTGTGTGTGTGTGTGTGTGTGTGTGTGTGTGTGTGTGTGAGGTGTGAGGTGTGAGGTGTGTGGTGTGAGTCTGAATGGATGAGGTTCAATTCAGCAAGAGGATAATTTGTTTATTTCATATAGATTCCAAGACCTGTTCGACAGCACTATCATCAGGTTATTTTAGATTCATGTTGGTGAATTATGATAATGGCACTATTTACAACGCTATATTGATGATGCCATATTGATATTATCAGTTATATTGACGATCAGTCTTGACTAAATGTGGTGGGTCAGCGGAACAAATTCACAAAGAGAAAATATTAACAAAATGTAAAACTATAATGTTTAGGGATTTACTTCCTTGGCCTACTGGCAGCATGCTATGCAAAGTCGTTTGACTCTGATCAATGTAGAGGTTTGGTACAGGCGTATACGCAAATTTTGGGGACATATACAGATGAATGCTCTTCTAGAAGGCTCGTTTTAACTATTAATTATGCACCAGAGCTTAACAGGCATTTTAGCTCATGGTCAAATGAGAAACTGTTCAGAAGCATCTTGTTATGCTCGACCGAGCCAAATGTGCCAGCTGGTACCCCAGAAGTAGAGACATTAGAAACATTGAAAGGTCCACTTCTGGGCCATTTTCAACCCATGTTCATATAAATGGTCCTCACTATTGTTCATTATATGGCACCATTTCAGTAGGAAGATCTTTCCAGGAAGATGAAGTTCTGTTTTAACTAACATGGAATCCCCAACCGATAATAGGCAGATTTTTGTCCACAGTCCACCAATATACTGTATGACACGAGTAGTGAGTAGTTGGAAATTGTGCCATCTTATTATGAGTAATGGTTATTAGTAACGACCACTTGTTACCACTGTTATGGTAAGGTTACAAATGGGTGAAGTGCTCCTTTACACTACTCAGAATAACTCTAGACATAACTGTAACAACCAGCAAAACTGACCACATCACGGTCCTTTCACGCAACTCACACACTGTATAATTGCTATTTGGACTTGGACCTAACTCATGAGATCATCTCTGCTTAAATCCCTAAGGACACTACGCATGTCTGTTTTTACTGTGTCTTTTTGGGAGCACTGCACAGTGGGACAGACTGGGGAACACGAGAAAGAAACATAGAGAGAGAGAGAGGTTAGAGAAGGGACAAAGACAAGAAGCTGAAAGTACAAGTGACAACCCCCCCCCCCCCCCCTTCCCCATTCCCAGTCTTCATCCAGGGAGAATTCAGCACCTCTCTGGCAATCTCATGTGCTTCCAACACCATCCCATCTTTCTCCATTTATCCCCCTCTCTCTTTCTCTCTCTATCTGTCATCTGTCTGACGTTATTGTCTCCAATGGGAGAGAGTATGTTTTCCACTCCGTCTGTCCATCCGTCCGTCCGTCTGTCTGTCCGTCCGTGCGCCCGCGGACATTGCTGGCCAACAATAACCTACTGTATGGCACCTGACCTGGCGGATCTAGTTGAATATTCCTAACTTCCTTCCACACGCTACGTCCGGACGGGGAAACTCCCCCCTGTCAGGTGAAAAGAAGCAGATTCGACTCCTCATGCATAGAAGGAAGCATGAGGTCAGTCCACTGCCCTCCCCAGGTTGGCAGAGGAAGTGTAGCGCCCATTGACACTAATTGACACTGGGTGGAAGAAATTGGTTGCAAAATCGTGGGATAAAAATGTATTATACAGCCGTGCTTTGATATTTTTCGTACAAATGGGCTATTCTTTGATTGTTTAATCTTATTGTCCTTGTTATTAATGCATATTCTTTCCTTGGTTCTGTGTATGGCCTTGCTATTGGTTAATCTTCAGGCCTATACTGATGATGTCTGTTTGATTTTGTTCACTCCAAAGCCATTGAGATTACGTTACAGGTCAGGATTCATGAACTTCATGTATCATCAGGCGTGTTTCATAATAATGATACAGCGATAATAACTAGAACAATACTGTTCCTGAAGAAACACTGTGGGCTCGAGTGGCTCGCTACAGTATGATCTCACATAGGGGCCAAATGCTAAAAATGCACTCTGTCGAGGTGCCAACTTGCGCCTTGCACACAAGTATACAGGCCATACATGGCCTACTTGTGTGCAAGCATAGCGCGCAAGTACTGCTACTAACTAATGTCTATTACAACTGCTGTAAATCCCTTAAACCTTTATTGACCTTTTATACCAACGTTGAAACATAACTTTGTTCAGTAGCCTACTTGCGCGCAATGAATTATTATAAATTGTGAAGATCATTGTGGGCTTGCTACTCGAGCACTGTGTGTGTGTGTGTGTGTGTGTGTGTGGGGGGGGGGGGGGTAGGGTGTGGTAGGGTGTGTGGGTGCGTGTACATGTGCGTGCGTGGGTGTGACTGTGAGATAATAAGGGTTCCTAACAATATCAATATCACTCTTGAATCTTTGTGTGTGTGACTGTGTGTGTGTGTGTGTGTGCGTGTGTGTGTGTGTGTGTGTGTGTGTGTGTGTGTGACTGTGCACACACAGTCACAGTGAGTCACATTGTGTATCTATTTAAGCTGCTGTGTAATCTGTTCCTGTTTATTTGCCTATCTCTTTGTAGCGCTCTCTGTCCCCCTTTCTGTGTGTGCGTGTGCGTGTGTGTGCGTGTGTATGTGTGTGTGTGTGTGAGTGTGCGTGCGTGTGCGTGCACGCCCTGCATACAGTGACAGTGTGATGTTTGCCCGTAAGGAACCAATGACATGGCATGGCATGAACCCAGCTGCACTAGCACAGATAACTATCTCCCTCTGCACGTGTGTGTGTGTGTGTTTCTATCTATGACAGAGCTCCCTCTTTCTCTCTCTTTTGCTATCAGATAACTTTCATTTGATTTGAAAAGCATTGGAACCAGTAAATCAAGGATTACCCAATAAAGTCCTGAGACTTATTTCCACTACAGGTTAATAAGTTAAAAGTTGTTTTTCAGTTGGTTGGTTTCATGCCTTTGTAGTCCAATTGCACAACTTCAAAAGAGGCATATTGCATAAGAGATACTGGGTGCCATTTAGGACTTCAAATAATATTACTAATCATATTACAGTTTTATGAGCTGGGGGCGTGTTGTATGTCATATTGCAATTTTGGGCATGTTAAGAAGCGCTTTCGACACCCCGTGGATTGCGCAAAACGGCTTTGAATTAGTCATGGGTGTGTTTAAGGCGTGTTTGAGACGTACCCAATCAACATGTCCGTACTATTCTCTTTACCAGTCAGCTGATGTCACATACGGAATGCGCACTTTGGGGATCGTGGGGATTTCTTCAGGCTGGCACCATAGAAGACATGACATGACTTTGTCACATTTGGGTTCATTATTCCTATTGCACTGCATGCTGTCACCTTTATGCCTCAAAATAATTTGTTTCTATTGAAAAACACCAGTAAAATAACGTTTATTATATTTTATTTCATTCAAGTCATGATGAAGGAATGAGTTGAATGCTGCTGCTTAATGCTGTGCCTGTGGCCCCGATGGTATATGGTCTTCGCTCTTAGCATTTTATTGAAGAAGACTTGAATCGGGTGTGATACAGCATATGAAAGCAAACTTCCCAAGGATTATGGAGATGTTTTTATTTATTTTTAAGGTTGAGAAATGAAAGAATTATGGCCGTTTCTAATCTCAACGACGCAAAAAAAGGCTGTTGCCATGTCTCATAGAAACAAGTAAATAGATCTATAAAAATAAGCGCATATAACAGGGGTCTGCAACCTATTTTAAATGAAGTGCCATGTTTTTATTTTCTAGATAGTGAGTCTGCCATATCCAGATTCATTTTAATGACACCACATTAAAATAAAAAAACATATTTTGATTGTCCACAAATATAAAGTTCTTCCTTCTTTTTAAATATGTTCTTGCACATTGTTATAATGATCATTATATATATCCCCCTGCAGTCAGAGTTCATAGTTTTAATGAATGAATGTGATGCATTGTGAGATGGTATAGATCTGCTATTTTCAAAAGTAATCGAGTGTGTTCAACACGGGCCGATATGCCTTTCATAATACCATTGTGCGCAGAGCGAGGGCAATTTCTGTATTACCCCATTGTAAAACGGATCTTCAAAATGGCACCCACTGTTTGTTGTTGCAATAGCGTGAATGGATAACGGACACAATAAAGTGAAGTCACTAACCGCCCCGTGACTTAATTGCATTGTGACCCAACATTTCTGACACAGCCTTTCATTTCCAGTACAATCAACCATCAAACTGGGATTCCTCGAATTGCTCGAAATGAAAAAGGTTGAGAATCACTGGCATAAAGCATTATGTCATAAAAAGCATGTTAAAGGGAAGCTATAACAGTTTATCTCTGACCATTTTGTTTGAGGGCTAATGCTCCATCAGGGGCCATAACATTGAGCAGTCTGACTCCGAAAGTGTGCAAAGACGTGTCCATCACGGACATCCCTTGAGGACAGTCTGTGAATGTGAAAACTACAACCCTTATACTTACTAGCACAAACATGAGTAATACCATCCATTTCCCTGACCTTGTCCTTGTTTGCGGTGTTCGTAGCAACATAACTATTCTGAAAGACGATGGGAGACTAGACCATAAATCTAGAGCCAGACCCGGTGATTTTGGTCCGATGCCTTCTCTTTTACGAAGGTCTCCACTCAAAGACATGCCTGATGATGAGGAGTCACCATTTCATGGTTCCCAAACCCCCACCGGCACATACAGATGTGTCTTCTTGCCATCACTGCAACTTCAATGGAGATAAGACATTTCAATGGTGAGATTTCACTAATTACAATATGACATTATGTTGTCTTCTTCAGGGACAACAGTTGGTACACACTTGCAGCATTAGGGCTGCAAGTTTGTCTCTAGAACAATAGTTACTCAGATCCTTATGGCATGGGCCATCACCACCAAGGACTGGTGTGCGTAGCATTCCTGTGAACCTTTTCATCCCACGATTTTGCGACCCACTATTTTCACCCAGTGTCAACAGACTTCACTTCCTCTGCCAACCTGGGGAGAGCAACAGACTGACCTCATGCTTCCTTATATGCATGAGGAGTCCAAGCCACTCCCACTCCCACCTGACAGGGGGGATTTTCCCCGGGTTGGACGTAACGCGTGGAAGGAACAAGTTATTCCAACCAGTTCCTTGCCCCTCCTATATACAGGTTCAATGTTTGTTTTTAGTTAAACAAACATTAAAAACGCCATTGACAATGGACAGAGTTTAATGTTTCTTTAGTTGCTAACACAAACATTAAATGCCATTAACAATAAAGAGAATTTAATGTATGTACTGTATGTGCCTATGGGCTGTAGTTCTGTTACAATGGGAGTCAACGCTAGTGTCGCCACTCTCTTACTATATTACTCTGGGTATACCTACAGTACCCTAGGGGACATGGGGAGAACGTGCCCTTTTTCCAACCCCACCTAGGGTATGGTATGATGACGAAGGAGAGAACACACCCCCGGCAACCCCAGCGCCCACAGTGTCTCCAGCGGGACCTTCTAGCTGTAGGAGGCGACAGCGCTACCGACTGTGCCACCGTGCCCCCAGGAACCTTAGTTTCTATGTCAGTACTATGACGTCTGTACTATCATGTCGTCATCATCTCCATATTTGGGCAGACTGCACACCCGACACCTCACTCCCTCTTGTGGAGTCTATATAAGCACTTAGCACGCGGAAACAGAGCTATAGTCTGTTTCTATCCATTTTGATGTTGCGCTGGACGGCGTGCCTGAAAGGACCAAAGAGATACAGCTATGCTGCCATTGCCGTGGGACACAAGGCGTACAGGAGCTGCTGCACCGAGTCCTGCAGCATGCATCAGGTCGACGTGCACATATTCAACGCGGTGTATTTGCAGATGAAGTTGCCCCTCGTGAAAACCGGGAGAGAGGAATGTCCCCTCGATGTTCCCTCCGTTCGTTGGGGCCACACAGCAGTGCTGGTAGAAGACACTGTCTACATATGGGGCGGGCGTACTTATTACGTGGACAAGTACTGCAATGTGCTTTATACATTCGATGTTGACAACCACAGATGGTGCAGACCGCAGATGTCTGGGACTGTTCCGGAAGCCAGGCACAGCCACACGGCCTGTGTCTTGGAGAAGGTCATGTATATTTTTGGAGGGTACACCCAGCTGACTGGATGCACTAATGACATCTACAAGTTGGACACCACCACGACAGTCTGGTCTTTGATTGACACCAGAGGAACTTTGGCACCCGCTTCATTGTGTCACTCTGCCACCATCATCGGGACAAAAATGTTTGTATTTGGGGGTCAAGGGACCGAATACAAGAACCCCTACAACAGCATCAGAGTGTTCGACACGGAGTCGAACCTTTGGCTGAGCACACCTTCTGCACAGCTTCTTTCGGAAGGACGCTGGGGTCATTCAGCCTTTGCCTACAATGGAGAGCTGTACATATTTGGTGGCAAAAGCATTGACCAGACCTTCAATGATCTGTGGAAATTCAATCCAACGACCTACTCCTGGAAGAGAGTTGAGCCCAAGGGAAAAGGCCCACAATGTCAGACATCTAGGATGTGCTGTTGCATGGTGGGAGATCATATCATCCTCTTTGGAGGATGGTGCCCAGTAGATAACTTGTACATCCTAGACTTAAGTCCTAGTCTGCAGATGTTATGCAAGCTAGCGGTTACTCAGTACAATTTCAAGCAGTCAGGAATCTCGCAGAACATCAGGTGGGAACTGGCAGCCATGACATGCAACGATGATTTTTGTAGAATCTGTGGTGCCGACTAAAGCTATGGGTGAAATCACCTTTGGCTCTGCTGTTAGAGGCCCCTCAGCGTGTGCTTCAAATCTGGGGTAGATTGACGCTGCATTCATGATCTTTGACATTTTTTTAATAATGGGCCACCCCCGCAAATTGTGGAAGGAAATCATTGCCAATCGAAATGGAACAGTGAGTTTTGAACAAAATCTGTAGTAGCAAAACGGGCCTTTTGAAGAAAATGTTAAATGATGGGAAATGTAGGCAGAAATGGGCATGGACTATACGTCATGATTCAACAATTTCCTTTTTATTGTATTATGCTCTATGGTTCATATTGAAGTTATAGGCCAAAAACACAAAGCAGCCTAATATAGCTCTACCGTGAGGTCGGTTTGAAAATGGGTTGAGTGTCTTCCTTGGCCTGAGTGTGAATGTAATGTTTGTATGCTTGCTGCATTACATCTTAGATACGTCATAGACAACTGGCGTCACCGTGTCTGATCCACAATGGAGCCACGCTTTTTCCATGTGGATCCTCACATGATTTCGATTTTTTATTCTTATTTGAATACTTCTCCCATCTTTGAAGAGTACCCACTTTTTTACTTTAGCATAACCAAAACGATTGTTCTTAAAGACAAGCTGAAATAGTTTTTTGACAGTATTTTAACTTCTACATTGTGACATATTTCCTTGACACACAAGGTATAATAGAAGGTATCTACGTCATTGTCACTATCCAGCAATTCCAGCTGGCATATTTGTTTGCTCTGTCTGAGGAAAACTGTCTTCCTCTGTCTTCCGGGAGGTCGATGGAATGAATAATGTTACTCAACAAGAGCCTAGGTGGACCAGCTCACCTGGCTCTTGTTGAGAGCCAGGTGTTTTTTTACAAAGGTCACAGTCTGAATGACTGTGACCTTTGTAAAATAAGCAGTTCAGGAAAATAAAATAAGACATACAGTATTACACGTTGTTTTCTGCTGTGTTGCTTTTTGATGTGCGCACTATATATATTTTATTGAGGTTTCTAAAGAGCACAATGTATGTTTCTGACTTTGCAGTTCATTGACTGACAGCCACATTTTGTGATACTACCAAGCCAAAAAAAGATACCTGGCGTTGTGTAAATGCCTAAAATGTATTGTCAGAAAAGTCTTCTTTTATATTCCTGAACCGATTATAGGACACAGGTTGCCATCATTCAGAAGTACTGTTTGTTCATAAGCTGGTACCGCGGCTCTCATTGACTGCAATGCATTCCACCAATCAATTGATTGATTGATTGATTTTAATCGTCTCACGATAAATCGTTACATGCCTACCTAGGAATAAGGTAGCGCTCGATGCCAGGCATGAACCGGTGACACACATGGGAGGCAAATTGGAACCGGAAGTTTACTGTATTAACGGTTTGCCAAAAAATCTCAGGAGTACAAATAAAACGCTTGAACCCAAGAAAGCCTATGGCTTGTTTCCATTGGGGCACTGTGTATGCAATGAATTGAGATTCAGAACAGAATAGGTTGACCGGACATATCAGTTAGCAGAGAGCTGGGCTAAAGGGTTTGCCGGCATGGAGCATTTATTTTGAACCCCCAGAGATCGGATACGGACTGCCCATCACCAACTGATTGAGTGCTCGTCATGGTCATGCAGGCAGGTCAACTCAAATTAGATAGTTTCAGTGATGGAAAAAGTACTCTGATTCAGTAGCGATACTGCATTATTAAAACATAATAATCTCAACTAAAGTTAAAAGCACATCAAATTATACCTACTGTAAGCACAGTACTAAATAATATAATGTAGTTTCCACCACCACTATCAAGGTAGTGCTGTAAGTAACATATTGAATGCATTATAGCTATTTCTCACCTCAGTGTCTCCTGTTTAGTTTAAAACGAGGTGGCTTGTAGACATGGGTGCCATGTTTGTTTACTGCAGTGGGCCCTCAGTTTGATATGCACGGCCGCCCACCCCAAACCACACTGTAATATATTCAGTGTTAATTTAACTCTGATAATTGTCAGGGTCTATTTGGGTCCATAAACTCTCCTCCGTATGGCGGCAATTTACATCCACGTATGATAACAGCATCCTAAGGTTATCATGGAATATCACCTCTAATACTAAGCATGTGTTGTATGGAGAATATAGGTTGCTGCCTATCAGGAAGGAGATATGGTGTACGAACATACAGGTCAGACTAAAGAGATCCTTTGTCCATCAGTCGACTTTAAGGCTTAATCAGGAGTTGTAGTAGCCACGGGGTAATCTAGGCAGCGGATATTGCTCTTGTCTTTATGTATGTAAATTGTGTGTGTGTGTGTGTGTGTGTGTGTGTGTGTGTGTGTGTGTGTGTGTGTGTGTGTGTGTGTGTGTGTGTGTGTGTGTGTGTGTATGTGTGTGTGTGTGCGCGTGCATGCACATATCTTCTCTTGCAGTGTACAAATAATAAAAGCTCATAACATTCGCAGACCGCATGTATTGAAAAGAATGGAGGTGGAAACCGTCTTCCTGTCACTCTCTTGTGTATACTATCTACTAAGTCCTGGTACTTGTTTTTCAGCTGAATCAAGTTCCTTCCCTAAAGTTGGCCCTCATCCTCCCAGCTGTCATTGTTTAGCAACCACAGCTCCACTCCATAGAGTTGCTGTCGGGCAGGAACCTTGTATCTCCATATTTCAACTTGTTCACGTTTTTGCTTTGTTTGTTAGGTTTTTTTCTTCCTTCTTGTGAATTAATGGACTACTTTACCCTACAAGTCTCACTAAAAAGTAGAGAAAATAACCCATTTACGATTTTGAAAATGAAAGCCGTTTAGTGTGTATAGACGCTAGTTTTTTAGACATATTTTGTCAATGAAAAGTATTAACAATGGCTTGTGATCGAATATTAACTACAGAGTTTGGGTCCGGAACTGGAGGAGTCAGATCCAACATTAAGCATCCAGAATCGGTTCCATAACATTTGCAAACCGGAAGGGGTTTATCACACTGTCCGAGCTCATATGGACCTAACTCTGAGTTAAAGACGTGTAAGAGTCCTAACAACCCCCTTATAGGAATCG